>NC_133398.1:60553440-60856470 GCF_047511655.1 Castor canadensis
TCATGCAAGGTAACCTTTGACAGGTTCTGGAAAGGAGGACATGGACATTTGGGGTGTGTGTGTGTGTAAATATTCTGCATCCTTCATACATAAAATGGCATAGCACTCTGCTACAAAAACAGTACCCTCAAATATATTCATAAATGTGGTCTCAAAAACATTGTTACGCTAAGTAAAATCACATAGAAAAGGGTCCATACTGACAATTGAATGAATCCATTTACCCAGAAAGGAAGAATAGACAAATCGAATACATAGTTACAAAATGTTGATGAGTAGGATATCTGGGAATCTTGATGAATTGGGGACTGAGTGGGAAGCACTAGAAGGAAATGTTGTAGGGTACTCAAAATATTGTATATTTTGGTTATGATGATGGATACAAACATTTTTCAAAACTTTAGAGTTTAAATACTTAAATATTTTATTTATTTTTTATTTGAAAGTTTATTTGAAAGAGAAAACAAATGCAACAGTATAACAGAACCAAAGGCAGTATCTTTTTAATACAATAGCTGTTGAGGCACAGTCCTTACTCTGGCACTGTTGGCTTCTATGTTGCTTATTTGTTTAATTTTGAGGAACACACTATGAAGTGATACAGAAGCTATTTGTAATTTGAAAACAAATTAAAGTGGGCCTACCCTTTAGAAACCCCATTTCATGTTTATTTATTTCTCCTTTAATTTTTTTATTTTTACATTTATTATATGTATATACATTGTTTGTGCCACTTCCCCCATTCCCCCCTACCAGGTTCCAGGCAAACTCTTCTCTGAACTTGTGTAAGAGGAAACATAAGAGATAATAAGAAAAACATGTCATTTTTGGTAGTTTGGGATGAAGATAGCTCTACAGAGATATTCCTAGTGTTGATTCCATGCACTTGTGTACTGCAACCCATATTGGTTCATTTCTACCAGAACTTTTCACTACTTCCTGGTTCCCTTTCCATAGTGGCCTCTGCCAATTGAAGATTACTTTATTTGATCTACAACAGGGAGCACATTGACAACACTCAAACTTTAGGGTTTCTTTCCTTTCCCTGTTTCTCCCCTACATGTTCTCCTTTTAGTGTGTGAGCCATGTCCAATATCATTACTGCTTTAGTTTTGTGTATTTAAAACCAAAATATGTGGATATGAGTGAGAACATGCAATCTTTGGCCTTCTAAGCCTGACAAACTTTGCTTAAGATGATGTTCTCTAGTTCCATCCATTTACTTGCAAATGACAAAATTTCATTCTTGTGGTTGAGTAAAATTCCATTGTAAATAAATACCACATTTTCTTGATCCATTCCTCAGTAGTGGGGCATGTTGGTTGTTTCTCATAGCTTGGCTATTGTAAGTAGTGCTGTAATAAACATAGGTGTACATGTGCTTTTCTAATAACTTGAGTCTCATTCCTTCAGGTATATCCCTAAAAGTGGTATTGCTGGATCATATGGCAGATCTATGTTTAGTTTTTGAAGAAGCCTCCATAATGTTTTCCAAAGTGGTTGTACTAGCTTATATTCCCAACAACTGTGTATGAGTATTCCTTTTTCCCCACATTCTCTCCAGCATTTGTTGTTGATGTTGTTCTTGATGATAGCCATTCTAACAGTGGTGAGGTGGAGTAGTAGTGTGGTTTTGATTTGCATTCAATTTATTTTTTCCTTTATTCATTCATTCATATGCGCTTATATTGTTTGTGACATATCTCCCCCCTGCTCCCTGCCCACTCCTTTTATCCCCCATCCCCCCTCAGTTCTAAGCAAAAACTGTTTTGCCCTTTTCTCCAATTTTGTTGAAAAGAAGACATAAGCAATAATAAGAAAGACATAGTGTTTTTGCTAGTAGAGATAAGGATAGCTATATAGAAAGATTCCTAGCATTGATTCCATGCACAAGTATATTGCAACATGAATTGATTCATCTCTACTTGGCCTTCTAACTATTTCACAGTCACCTTCCCATATTGACCTCTGTCATTTTAAGGTTACTGTATTAGCTCCTCTGCAGTGGGGATATCAAAAACTTTCAAGTTCTGTGGTTCTTACCTATCCCCATTCCTCCAGTATGTACTCTCCCCTTAGGGTGTGACCCAACTCCAACAACATTATTTCCTTTGTTATAAAGTCTGCATATGAGGGTGAACATATGATTTTTGGTCTTCTGAGCCTGGCTAACCTCACTTAGGATAATGTTCTCCAGTTCCATCCATTTACTTGGGAATGATAAGATTTCATTCTTCTTCATGGATAAGTAAAATTCCATTGTGCACAAGAACCACATTTTCTTGATCCATTCATCAATAGTGGGGCATGTTGGCTGTTTCCATAACTTGACTATTGTGAATAGTGCTGCAATAAACATGGGTGTGCAGGTGCCTCTGGAGAAACCTGTGTTGTATTCCTTTGGGTATATCCCCAGAAGTGGCATTGCTGAATCATATGGCAGATCTATGTTTAGATTTTTAAGAAGCCTCCATATTTTTTTCCAGCATGGCTGCACTAGCTTGCATTCCCACCAGCAGTATATGAGGGTTCCTTTTTCCCCATATCCTCACCAACACATGTTGTTGGTGGTGTTTTTGATGATAGCTATTCTAACAGGGGTGAGGTGGAATCTCAGTGTGGTTTTGATTTGCATTTCCTTTATGGCTAGAGATAGTGAGCATTTTTTTCATGTGTTTTTTGGCCATTTGAATTTCTTCTTTTGAAAAAATTCTGTTTAGTTCACTTGCCCATTTCTTTATCGGTTCATTGATTTTGGGAGAGTTTAGTTCTTTGAGCTCCCTGTATATTCTGGTTATCACTCCTTTGTCTGATGCATAGCTGGCAAATATTTTCTCCCACTCTGAGTGGTCTCTTCAGTTTAGAGACCATTTCTTTTATTGTGCAGAAACTTTTTAATTTTATATACTTCCATTTGTCCATACTTTCTCTTAGTTGCTAAGCTCCTGGGGTTATAGTGAGAAATTCCTTGCCTATACCTATTTCTTCCAGAGTATTCACTGCTCTTTCTTGTACTAACTTTAGAGTTTTGGGTCTGATATTAAGGTCCTCAATCCATTTTGAGTTGATACTAGTACAGAGTGATAAACATGGACCTAGTTTCAGTTTTCTGCAGGCAGATAATCACTTTTCTCAGCAACATTTGTTGAATAGGCTGTATTTTCTCTGTCTTATTATTTTGGTGTCTTCATCAAAAAATAGGGTGGGCATAGTGTGTAGATTCACATCTGGGTCCACTATTCTGTTCCACTGGTCGTCATATCTGTTTCTGTGCTAGTACCATGCTGGTTTTATTACTATTGCTTTGTAATATAGTTTGAAATCAGGTATTATGATACCTCCAGCATTGCTCTTTTTGCTGAGTATTGCCTTGGCCATTCATGGTCTCTTGTGTTTCCAAATGAACTTAGGGTAGAATTTTCAATTTCTATAATGAATGTCATTGGGATTTTGATGGGAATTGCAATAAGCATGTGGATTGCTTTTGGTAGTATAGCCGTTTTTACTATGTTGATTCTACCAATCTATGGGCATGGGAGATCTTTCCATCTTCTGTAGTCTTCCTCAATCTCTTTCTTCAGTGTTTTGTAGTTCTCCTTAAAGAGCTCATTTATGTTCTTCATTAAGTTTACTCCTAGGTATTTGATTTTTTTTTTTGAGGCTATTGAAGATGGAATTGTTTTCCTATATACTTTTGCAATTTGTTCATTGTTGCTGTATAGAAAACCTACTGATTTTTACAGGTTGATTTTGTATCCTCCTACATTGCTCAAGTGATTTGTCATGTCTGGAAGTTTTGGGCTGGATTTTTTGGGTCTGTGAGTTA
This sequence comes from Castor canadensis, assembly GCF_047511655.1. NCBI lineage: Eukaryota > Metazoa > Chordata > Mammalia > Rodentia > Castoridae > Castor > Castor canadensis. The sequence goes on from NC_133398.1 coordinate 60,557,267, forward strand.
TAGGATCATGTCTGCAGACAGGGATATTTTGACTGTTTCTTTGCTTATTTCTATTCCTTTTATTTCTTCTTTCCTTATTGCTCTGGCTAAGAATTCCAGGACTATCTTGAATGGGAGCAAAGAAAGTGGACACCCTTGACTCGATTCTGAGATTGAGGGAATGGTTTCAGTATTTTCTCATTAAGTATGATGTTGGCTATAGGTTTGTCACATATAGCCTTTATAATGTTGAGGTACATGCCTTCTATTTCTAGTTTCTTAGCAATTTTATTGTGAAGTGGTGTTGAATCTTATCAAAAGCTTTGTCTGCATCTATTGAAACGTTAATGTGGTTTGTGTCTTTGCTTCTATTAACATACTGTATTACATTTATTGATTTGTGTATATTGAACCATCCTTGCATTCCTGGGATAAAGCCAACTTGGTCATGGTGAATGATCTCTCTGATATGTTGTTGGTTTCAGTTTGCTATTATTTTATCATGAATTTTTACTCTGATCTTCATTAAAGAGATTGACCTATAGTTCTCCTTTTTGGATATGTCCTTGTCCAGTTTTAGGATAAGTGTAAAACTTGCTTCATAGAATGAGTTGTGCAGAGTTTCTTCCCTTTCTATTTCACAGAAAATTTTAAGTAGTGTTGGTATTAGTTCTTCTTTGAAGGACTGGTGGAATTCAGCTCAGAATCCATCAGGTCTTGGACTTTTCTTTTTTTGGAAATACTTTATTGCTGCTTCATTTTCATTGCACATTACAGATCTGTTTAAGTGGTTAATATCTTCTTGGTTTAGTTCTGTATGGTCATGAGTACCTAGAATTTTGTCCATTTAGCCAAGATTTTTCCAATTTATTGGAATATAGACTCTCAGTGTAGTCTCTAATGATTTCCTAGATTTCCATGGTGTTTGTTGTTATCTCCCCTTTTTCATTTCAAATTTGCTAATTTGGATCTTTTCCCTCCTCATTTTATTCAGATTTGCCATGAGCTTGTCAGTCTTGTTTATTTTTTCAAAGAATCAACTTTTTGTTTCATTGATTCTTTGCATTTTTTTGTCTTTATTTCATTAATTTCAGCCCTTATTTTTATTATTTCTCTACTTGTTGTGTGGGGGTTTGCTTGTTTTTGTTTTTCTAGGAGTTTGAGATGTACCATTAGGTCATTTATTTGAGATCATTCTGTCCTTTTAATATATGAAGTCATGGCTATAAACTTTCCTCTTAGGACCTCCTTTTCTGTGTCCCATGGGTTCTGGAGGTTGTGTTTTCATTTTCATTAGCTTCCAAGAACCTTTTGACTTCATCTCTTATTTCTACCATGACCAACTGATCACTGAACAATTTATTATTCAGCCTCCAATTATTTGCATGTCTTCTTCTCTTGTGTTTGTTATTGAGTTCTAGTTTTAATGCATTGGGATGAGATACACTGCAGGGAGTTATTTCTATTTTCTTATATTTGATGAGGCTTCCTTTGTGTTCTAAGATATGATCTATTTTGAAGAAAGTTCCATGGGCTGCTGAGAAGAGTGTATATTGTGCTGTTCTTGGATGACATATTCTAGACCTCTGTTAGGTCCATTTGATTTATGGACTCATTTAGTTCTAGGATTTCTTCATTGATTTTTTTTGTTTGGATGACCTATCTATTGGTGACAGAGGAGTATTAAAGTCTCCCACTACCACTGTGTTGGAGTTTATATTTGCTTTTAAGACTTTAGTATATGTTTGATGAAATTGGGTGCACTGACATTGGGTGCCTATACGTTGGTAATTGTTATTTTCTTTTTATATATTTCACTTTTTATTAGTATGAAGTGTCTTTCTTTACATCATTTTACCAATGTAATTTTGAAGACTTCTTTGTATGATATAGTAATTTTGAAGACTTCTTTGTATGATATAAGTATTGCTACTCCTGCCTGTTTTCAGGGGCCATTGGCTTGGTAAATCTTTTTCTAGCCGTTCACCCTAAGCCACTGCTTATTTCTGTCAATCAGATGGACCTCTGATAAACAACAGATTGTCAGATCTTCCTTTTTAATCCAGTTTGCCAAATGGTGTCTTTTGATGGGGAAATTGAGTCCATTAACATTCAGTGTTAATATTGATAAGTATGTGGTGATTCCTGTCATTTAGTTGTTTTTGTTAAAGATTTGATTCTGTGTAGTTGAATCAGTGCTACTCTCTGATTGTTTTTTCTTCTCTTGTAGTTTGATGCTTCCCATCCTCTCATGGTTTTATTTGCTTTCATCTTTTATATGCAGAATTCCTGTTAGAATCTTCTGTAGTGGTGGCTTGGTGGTATATATTGTTTTAGTTTCTGTTTATCATGGAAGATTTCTATTGCTCCATCAATTTTGCTGGGCTGAGTATCCTAGAGTTGAAGTTATCTTCTTTTAATTTCTGGAATACCCCACTCCAAGCTATTCTTGCTTTTAAGGTTTCTGTTTTGATAAGTTTACCTTTATATGTTACTTGATTTTTCTCTCTTATAGACTTCAATATTCTTTCTCTGTTCTCTGTGCTTGTTGTTTTAGTGATAATATGCCATGGGGAAGTTCTATTTTGGTCAAGTCTGTCTGTTGTCCTGAAGATTTCCTGTACCTGAAAGGGCAAAACTTTCTTGAGATTTGGTAAATTTTCTGTTATTTTACTGCATATGTAACATACCGCATTGGTTTGTACCTTTTCTCTTTCTTCAATGGCCATGATTCTCAAGTTTGGACATTTGATGGAGTTGCTGAGTTCTTGCATATTCCTTTCACAGCTCTTGAGTTTTTTAACTAAGATTTCTTCTGTTTTCTCTTTAATTTTCATTTTATCTTCAACCTCTGAGATTCTGTCTTCCACTTGTTCTAGTCTGCTGGAGTGGCCTTCTTGTCTGTTTTTTGTTTGTTTATAGGGGCTTTTTATTTCCAAGATTTCTGTTTGTTTCTTCTGAGGTTTTCCATATTTTTGTTCAACTCTTCTTTTATTCTTTGTGTTGTTCTGTTTAATTCATTCTTTGTATAATGTCCTTTGTTTCACTTCAGTGTTTGTTGAGGTCTTCCTTATGATCTTTTATTTGTTTCAGTGTCATCTCATTTTCTTTATGTTTGGTGTCTTAACATTTCTTGAGTGCATCTTGTACATTCTGGTTAATGATGTCTAATACGTTCTCAATGAATTTCTCAGAAATTTCTTTTTTGAGGGTTTTTATGTGGGTGTCACTGGGCTCCTTAGTGACATTTATCATTGTTTTGTTGAGGTCAGGAAGTGGGTATCCATCATTTCCCACTGAATCCTTTATTGAATTATTTTTTGAGGAGAGTGGTTTCCATTCCTTCTTCTTCTTCCCATAGTTCCACTTGGTGATGTGCCACTATATTTTTGGTAGACCAGTTGGTGGATTTGATTGCCTGGTTTCTTTCCCTGATTTAATTTTTGTGTTGTGGCTGATTTGATTGTTAGCTATGTTAATGTGTTCTATCTGACCCTGGTCTGGAGGTGTAATTTACCAACAACAAGTTCACAGTTTCAATGCCAGACAAGCTGTTAACATATTCTATAGAAAGCAACTTGATCATGATATCTATAAGCAGTCAGAACTAGGGGGGTTGCAATAGTTATTAGGTTAGTTATAGATTTTAGGGAATTGGTAAAGGATGCACTAAAAAAAAATAGGGCGGGTGTGTTAAGAGGCATGGGGGCTACTTAATACATGTGTTTGGGTGTATTTCTTCTGTTGTAGTGGAGGGTGTTTTTGTTCGGGATTGCAGGAGGCTGGGGTTGTGTGCAATTTGTACAGTAGGGTAGTCAGCAGGTGATGAGTGTGTAGGAAAGAGAGGTTGTGTGGTGATAGGTTGGGTGAGGATGGGAAAAGGAGGGGAGGACAGGGGAAAGTGGATGAGAAGAAGCAGAAAGAGTAGTTGTGAGGGGGAAAATGGATTGTAGTAGAGGAGAAGGAGGGAGAGTGGGTGAGAGTAGGGATAAGAGAATAGTAATGATAGAGTCAATAATACAGAAATAAAAGAGAAAAAGGAAACAAGAAACAAAAAGAAACACACAAACAAAACAAACAAACAAACAAAATACCCACCAGATTCAGGAACCACAGAAAGCTCAGGCTATTAATAAAAGTTCTGCAGTTATTCTTTATGTGTCCAATCATGGTACTGGTGTTCAAGCAGAAGTTCTGATGTGGTCTAACCAGGTAAGTGGCTTGTGAGTGATATATTGACCTTCTGTCCACAGGATTAGGTAGAGTTGTGAGGTGAGAGAGCTGCATGTGCCAGCTCATGCAGGGTGGTCAAAGCTGTTTTCAGCAGGTGGCAGCTGTGTTGTTCTCCAGCTGCAGCTCTGTTTGGTCAGCTCCTTCCCCAGCAAGGTGGGGCAATTCAGTTTTGGATGCTGCTCTCTGTCCCTGAGATCAGCTCCAGAATCCACATCCTGCCCTGCTTTGGGAGGTTATTTTGTTGCTCTGCTCCCTCTCTCAGCCTTTATGCCTCTCCTGATCTCTGTGGCTCCTCTCTTGTGGCTCCTCTAGGTTGGCTTGTTGGCTGCCCCTGCTCTCAGCCTTTGCTGCTTTATGGAATGACACTGAGAATTCGGTGCTGAGAGCTGGCTTCCTTGGTTCTTTGCCATATCTCTGACAGTTCAGCAGTGAGAAATCAGCTCTTTGCCTCTTCCTCATTCTCCAGGGCAGGGTTAGCTTTCCACTCCCACCTCTGATGTTGGTGTTAGATTATAATCTGCTGTTTATGTTTTTCAGTTTTGCTGGGGATTTGTTCAGTTTAGGGGCTGTGCTGGATTATTTTCCTGGGGTGGAGTGGAGTGGGGTGGGGGGTGAGTAGCGTTTGCAGCACTTGGTGCATAATGCTTACGTATTTCTTCTGCAATTTCATGCAGGCCGCTTTGTAGTCAGATGGTAAGAAGAAAGGCCATTGTTGTTTTCAGTGTGGTGCAACATAGGGAACTTTTCTGTGGGCAAGGAGTTCAGGATATCACAGAGTTTGATTCTGAATGGTGCTCTGTTTTCTGCTTGTTAGAAGAAGAAAGATAAGAAAAAAAAAAAGAGGGAGAAAGAGAAGCAGGTGGGAGCTTTTTTCTCAGAGCCAGAGGCTGGACACACCTTGCTGGCTGTGCCAAGCAAGATTTTTGAAGCTGTTAGCTGCAATTAAAGGCTGATTTAAGGGTCAGTCTTTGAATTTTATCTACACCTGATGTGATGGTCATTAATATTTTCGCTAGGAGCAATAATAATTACCCCAGTGTGGCTCCAGCATCTCAAGGAGGTTTCTGGAGTAATGGAGCTTAGGAGACATGATTCCCCACCTAGACACCATTTTCTTTTTTCTAGAAATTCCATTTCTAAGAAAAAACTTTCTGATGGTTTGAATCACAGATCAATACAAATTAATAAGCAAAAATACTCTTCTCATCATGATTCATAAAGTGAGAAATTAGGAACAGCTTAGCTATACAATGTTTGAGTAGAATTAGATGCTGTTGAAAAACCATTTCTTTGAGCTTTCTGGGTGATAAGAATAGTTTATGACCCAGGAAAGAAATTCTCAACTAAACACATATGTTATAAGTATTTAAAAGTTGTAACTATGTACTTATGGTTGAATTTTTTTAATTTTAATTTTTTTATTATTGTTTTGCTGGGGTATATTGTGCCATTTGCAAAAGTTTTACAATATATTATAGTCAAATTTACCTGCTTCATCATTCTCCTTTATGTCTCCCTCCTCCCATTCCTGGAATAGTTTCAATAGGTCTCATTTTTCCATTTACATTCTTGTGGACAAAATATTGGCCCCATAATCACCCTCCTATACCCAATCACCACCATTGGTAGCAATTTTCCAGACAGGACCTGCTCTGCCCTCTTGTCCTCTGGCAATTTTGTTTGTTTTGTTTGAAATAGGGAATTTCCTTATGACATTTCCATATATATATATATATATATATATATATATATATATATATTATAACCTGAATTGTTTCATTCCATCTATTTTTCTTCTGTCTACTTTCTTCCCCTTCTTATGGTAATTTCAACTGGTTTAAAAATTCTATAGTCATTCTTGCATAGGAAGTATACAAACAATATTCACTTTCTTAACTTCCTTCTTTTCCCATTTTGTCTCATAAGTGACTTCCCCCTGGAGTGACCTGTTTTTCATAATATTGCTAAATGCATATGACTAACAAAGTGAAAAGTAGATTATATCTCTGCAATGATTTATGATACTTACTTTTTAATTTCTGTATATTGTACAGTGTCTCTTATAATTGTGTATGACTTTTTTGACAAAAAACGAAAAAGAATGTGTCTAACATACAGAACCTTCTAAGTAAAGAATAGTTAAGTGAAATGAAATTAGTCAAAATGTTCAAAGTTTAATAATATGACTGGATATTGTTAGGTGATTGTATTATATAATGGAAAACAGTAAATAAAGATTTATTAACGAGGAATGGATAGGTGGTATGGTGGATATTTGTGTATTAAATTGCACTAGATGAACTGTTATTTTTATAGGTCAAAGTGGCCAAATATTAGCAAGTCTATATGTTTTGAGCTAAAATATTGGGGATGCATCCTGGTAAATTATGGTGATAAGTACTCAGTTATGCTAATAAAATATTTCTTCTCCTAAAAGCAGTGATATCTAAATTTCAGCCTTGAACAATTAAAAAAGATTTTACTAAAGTATATTTTCCATGTTAAAAATTAATGAAATATTTAGCTTAGAATTCATTTTTCCATCATAGCAACAGTATATGAAATGATGACATCTACAGTGCAACCCATAAAAGCTTATTTAACCTGCAATGGAGCTGAAATGCACTAGTAATTTATCCACATAAAATCAGGTTCATGTTAACGTTGCTCTTGGGAATTGAATGCAGAGTTTATTTCTAATGGAAACATTAGAAAACATAGCTCTTGTGGGACTGGAGTCACTGTTTTCTTTGCTGTTCAATTTAGTGAGGATAAAACTGAATTTACAAAGATAGTGCAGTCACAAGAGCATGTTTTGCTTCATGCATTCATGAACTGGCTCTGGTGATGCATGCCATTGTCATATCCATGCCTGTTGCCCTGAGAAGATGAGAAGTAGGCCATACATCTTACATCTGAAGACTTGAACTGCATCCTGTTTCAGTCCCAGATTTCCTTAGTGCCTTTGTTCAAGTCACTGAAATGGTCTCTGACCAAGTTTTCATTTTTGATAAAAATAAGGTGCCTGATAACTTTTTAGTTGATTGTTATTAATAGCATATATAATGGAATTAGTTGAATATTATTTATCTACTGTAAGTTTTTTATTAAGTCTCTACACTCTTATGTTAATAATTCCATTCTGAGTCTTGTTATGAATAAAAGCAACAAGAATATTGACTAAATGTGTTTCATTAGTTTTGCTTTTGGTTGGATTCAATGTGTGCTTGTTTATTGTTGTACGTGTGTGTGCACACGTGTGCATTCACACATACTTACAGAATTGTTTTCTTTTTTAGAAGAAGACATGTGCATGGTGGGACATTAACCATTTAGGAAATATGTACACACAAACATACATAGCCTTATAAGTAGTGAAATGACATTGAATTTTTAAAATAAGGTATACTATTTCTCTAATAGCTCACCAGAATAATGATGGAAATTGTCATTAGCTATATGCTCTAGTATTTTATAAAGAAAAGGGATTTTTAAAAATAAAACTTGACATTAGAAAAATGAAAAACAAGGTAAGAAATGGTACACTGATACTTTCAGAATACACTCAATAACATGAAAGCTTCCTACAACATACAAGTTCTTTAGCCATAAGCAAATTATACTTTCATTAATATTGCACTTTCACCTCTGGTGTAACAAATACTAGGTCCTTTGTACCCTTTATAGGTGTAAGCCATGAGTTAGATATTACTAAGGAAAATAAATCTTTTGGTCATTCATGTGTACCCCATGTGGTTCCTATATGGGATGGTTATTTTCCTGTTATCAACAGACAGCATAGAATATTAGTTAAGAGTCTGACCGTAATGCCAGTCCTTCAGTTCCTACCTATGTGACCTCAAAGTGAAAGTTTTATGTCTCAGAGGAACAGAGTCTTCTTGTGTACAATTGGAAATAGCATAGGATTGATGAAAGGATTAACTGAGTTCATGCACTTTGTACAGTTCTTGGAACACTGAGATCCTTGAATAGATGTCAGCTATTAGTATTATTTCTATTTTTTCCAAGTCTTCTTCAAATACTGCTCCTATGTTCTGTCTCACTGGTCTTTGGGTAGGTAAGATAATAATATTAATAATAAAATAACATAAAGAAATATTATTGGGTACTTTTTATGTGTCAATCACTGTGCTGAATACTTTACATAATATGTTTTTATTCTTATAATACTTGTACAAACCAATATAATGAAATTGCCATAAACATTTAATTGATTTCCAAATACCATATTTCTAAGAAAGAGGTGCTAAAATTTGATTAGATCAACACATATTAGATTTGATTAGATCCACACTTATCACAGAGAATATATAAGTAACATTCTCTGGGTGTCTATAGTGTCCTGCATGCTACATTTCAAGTAAGTCTGACCACAAGCTCTGAGAGTCCATTATTACTTTTTCTTGCTCTGTTTGCTGGAACATTGGTTACTATTATCCAGTTTCTGTTTCATTACTTGTTTTTAGGGTAAAAGCAATTCATGTAGGCAACATCACAGCTCTGAAATTGTTTTGAATACATAAACTTTCCTGGAAATATTCTAATAAATGGAAGGAATATTTTCAATTGCATAATAGAATAGAAATTTGATAGAAATTAAAAATGGCTACAAATTTTAAGGGCATCTGAAAGTAAAACTACATGACTGTTTTGTTTAAGGAGAGAACACACTGACCTAAATTAAGCGTTGCAACATAGTTATATGTTTTACCTAGCCTACAGAAGAGGTATGTGTGCATGTACATTTTATACTTATTGCATTGGGATGTCTTTAGACAAGACACATACTGTCTACTTCATAGAGTTTTCTTTTCCCTTTGCCCTTTTCCATTTGCTATGTATCAATATGCTTAGCAATCTTTACTAATTGACACCTCTGTTATCTCCATGATATTTTTAAGCCTTGAGAGTTGTAATCCCTGCATCTAATCAGCTAATTGGTATAGGGTTTGGAACTGAATATTTCCTGCATCCTTAGAGAATTCTAATTTAGAACCTTTTGATTTTTTGCTTATTCATTGTCCATCCTCCCTCCCCCTATATTCCTAATAAGATTTGATGCACCTAATTGGGATATTGAACTTTTTCAAGCTCTTATGTTGAGATATGAATAGCCTACTCCCTTTCCATGTTTGTGGTATAATATTGAGCCATTTGCTTTATGATATGTCTCAGAGTCTCCTCAGAGTGGGCATCAGCTTACCACTGTAGTAAATACATGAATAGAACACTCTTTTTCAGGTCTTATCCCTTCCCTGTATTGTATTGTCTCTCCTCTTCTTTAGTGGTATGAAGTACACTTTCCATATAAACTTCTGTACCTGGAATCCTAACCTAGGCCAGATTATGGGAGAACCAACCACAACAGAACCCCTGCTACTATGTAAATTATACTCTATTTTACTGTCCCTCAAAATAAGGTCCTAAGACACCTGCGGCAGGAACCACCTGTAGTCCTTTTAAAGCTCAGCTTCCTAGATGTATTGAAACAAAATCTTTGGTGGAAGAGCTTGAGAATATGGATTTTAAATCTGCTATCTAGTTGAATTCTATGCTCTTTCAAGTTGAAGAAGCAGTGGCATAACAGCTTTCACTGGCTTTTGAAAATTTCTTGGCTTTACTTAAAAAGATATTGACTTGTGATGGCATAATGCATTTCTTTGTTAACTATTTTATGTTTAGGAAGTTAAAATATACTGTAAAAATTTTTAGGGAAATATTTATTTTGCTTATATCCTTTAAAACATCAAAGAGGAGTTGAATGTGATGGTACACACCTGTAATCTCAGTTATGCAGGAGGTAGAGGTAAGAAGACCACAGTCTGCGGTCAGTTGCAGACAAAAATTAAAGAATGAAAAATAAACAAATGCAAAAATGGCTGCAGGTGTGGTGCAAGGAGTAGAGTACTTGCCTGGAAGTGCAAGGACCTCAGTTCAAAAAAATCAGAGCATAATTTGAAATTCATGAGTGCCTGTAAATTTAAATATCTCAAATTATCAAATGAAGAAGGAAGATTAAAGAACAACTTATACACAATAATAGTAAAACTATCATTGATAAATATGAAGTAATTATACTTTGGTGATAGTATATTGTGTTTGGTAAAGTGACCTTATTTATTTATTAATCTTTTCAATTATGCCATAATTACATATGAAATAATACAAGCAGTTATTAAATTAAATATAATGACATAGAACTGAAAAAGCAAGATATGGCTCCAATCTTTAAGCATAGATCTCTCTATGAGTTTCAGGACATTCCTACTGAAAAGTAAATTTGAAAGAAATTTTAAAAGAACACACTTACCCTAACTATCAAATTCAAGAAGAAGCTATATGCACAATTGAAGCTTATGGGCACCTATCCTTAAAAGAATATTCAAAACTTTCTCTGCACTTTTGTGATTCACCTAGAACTCTAGAGAGCAGGAAGAGTAGATTTTTCTGCTTGTGCATACTATGTGGCACAGTATGAGGTTTTAAATTTTTTCACCTTGTACATTTCTACAACATTCTCATATTGAGATTATTATTGTAACATTTTATTTAAATTTTCATAAATTAGGTAACTTGTCAAGTGCTCTTGGCTTTAGTGATTTCTTTTAGGAAAGTAGACCTTCATCTACCTAAGAAGTAGGCCTGTATATAAATATACAATATAATATTATTTCAAATATTGAATATATATAAAATATTTCATATATGTAATATTCTTTGAAAATATAGAAACCCCATTTTCATTCTTAACTTAGAGCAAAAAACTCCATAAAATAGTATGCCCTTAGTCTTAGAATAGTAAAATTCTGGAATGCCAAATTTCACTTCCAGAAACATTTTAAAATTTGTTGTTATTTGATAATACAACTTTCAACCAAAAAGGTTTAACAGTGATGTTTTGTGTAATGTGACTATACATTTAAAATGTATATTAATAAGCAAAGATACTTATTTGAAATAGTGTCATAATCATCTCTTCCTGCATAACTTGAATATTTTCTGTTGACAGACACATGCATATGTAGCTTCCCATTAACAATTCATTCTCTTGCCCCAGGATATCTTGACTTTATTTCTGTATTCTAATAGTTGATTCTGTCAGTATAATTATTATTTTTCTCTACTTGTTCTCTTTTCTCATTTAAAATTTTTCCCTTCTATCTTTGAGTTATTGCCCTTTTTGAAATTAATATGCATGCTTTCATAATGATCTCCTATACTCATTGTTTTGCATAAGCAGCAACATTTGTCTGTACTTGAAATGAAGATATGTTCTACTGGAAATCAAGGAAAATGACATAGACAATGTCAAAATAACTGCTGCTATTGAAGTTGTAGATAAGGATAAATATTGTCAGTCTTCACATTTTCTGCATCAGCAGCTACAGAAAATTTCAACACATTGCTGCTGAGTGTAAAAAATGATTTAACTGGTAAAGTTTATCCTCCACCCCTGTCATATGCCATATACAGTACACAAGACACATACTATACAGAATCTGCTGTTGAAGAAAGAAAGCAGTGTCTTTAGTTTTAGAACTTCACACAGGAAACAGACACCCAAATATCAGAAGCCCACAGGAAAACTCTGGAAAAAAAAATCAGACTATCTATAATTATATAAAGAAAATGGAAAAAAATCTTATTACAGCAAAGAGGAAAGAATGATAAAGTATTTAAGGTAAAGTACACCACATATACAAAAAATTCATGGATACACACGAATTCTTTAACTGTGGATCGAGGTGTCCTTAAAATCAAAGTGCATGTGTAGAATGGAAGTGGACAAGTACAAAATAAGAGTTAAGTAATTTCTGCATGCCTTTCTTTCTGGTATTTTAGGACCACATGAGTAAGACTGAGTTGTTAAGATTCTTTACATATATACTACTTTGTTTTTTACTTTTTTTTCATATCTTTCCCCTAATTAAAATATTTTTGGGTAGTCAAATTTGTTTTCATATGTAATAAAAAAAAAGAATGAAGGGAAAGAAAGTTTCCTTATTTTAGAAAACCTTGAGAAGGAAGATGTCAGGTGGAGCAATTCAGAATAATGCTTCCCTGGAATCGTAGTCACACGAGAAACAAGAATTTGAAAGAAAGAATCTTAGGTCCACATAGTCCATTCTGTTCTCTTCATGAAGAAATTCCCTTTTCAGTGATAATTTAGTGTCTTGGGTTTTAATTTATGAATGAAGACTGCCTTCTGATAAACGTTTTGGGTTAAACGTATATTACTTCTGCTTGCTCCCGAAGTTGCACTAAAATGTCAGAAAAGAGATGTCTGTACTTCCAACATATAAAAACATGGAAAAGGAGCCATAGTGATAAGTAGTGAAAATTGAAAGCAGATGAGTATTGCTATCTGATTAGACTAGATGATGGTATATTCTTATGCAGCCATGGGAAAGCCCATCCAGAAGCACATTTACTCAAAACTGCAGAAACTGGAGGCATATCTAATGGATGTTTGTGTGGCTGATAAAAAGACAATTGCTTGCATTCAGTTGAAGGACAAATAGAGAAACAAAAGTTGTCTGTGAAGTTGAGCCAGACACTGCTTTAGGTTTAGACATCAGACATAGACGAGAATGGGGAAATGGATGGAAAGTTGGTGAAGTGTGGAAGTCTGCACAGAGAATGGTAAAGCCACTTCCCCACTCACCTATGACAGCCCTAACTTCTGGACTTGGAGCCTCTAGGCAGGATATTAAATACTTCCTCTTTAGGGAAACAGACATAAATAGTTTAGTCCCCATCTGCCAAAATAGATCAATCTGATTAACACACAGAGAAGCCCAGAAGTTAGCATATATAAAATTTAGGAAAGAAATTGTGTACATGAATCAAGAAAAAAGCTGAGCAAAATAATGCAAAGAATCTTGAAATTTAAAATGTTAGGAAAATGTAAAACTTTAATAAATGTTGTGGAAGTTAAAGTTAATGAAACCTCTTAGAACAGAAATTGAAAATATGCTAGAAAAGATAAAGAAAATTAGATGACCTTTGTAAGCATGAATATAGTGGGAATTCCAAAACAGATAGCAGTAAAAGAAGAAAAAAGAAATACAGCAGTGACATTGAAATTTGGATTAGATACTGCATATAATTATTTGTCACATATAGTGGAAGAATAATACATTGACAGTTGCCTAAGTTAGAGGTTTAAACATGAATTTCAGAGCCCAGTTCTCGGGGTTCAAAAGCAGATGCAGCAACTCTGTTCATGACTTAGGTCTTAAATTTTTATTTCTTAAATTCCTCTTTTTTCTAGGAAATAGTTATTATCGTGTAAGTTGTTTGGGGTACTAAAAGGGTAAAGGAATATAAAGTGCATGAAGCAGAGTCTGGTGTCTGAGAAGCTCTCAATAAGCATTAGCTACCATTATTTTATTTACATATATGCAGATTCATATGAAATTAAGTTTTCTTCAGATTATTTTAAATAGATATCATCTATTAAATTTAAAGTCATAAATCAAGAATATAAAAGAAACAACAATCAGGAAAGGTGTTCCAATGTAGGAATGAGTTGATGGGAGGCTTTGTGGTAAGGTTGAACTGAGATTCCAAGGTGACAAGATTAAAGGTGACAGGATCACAGGATTGGAGAATACTCTCCAGATTAGAGAAAAAGAAAGTCTCAAAAGTGTTTCAGAAAAATTGAATCAATGAATTTTGTGATATGTAAACATAATGATAATATAATTATATTTCTGGAGCAGCGGTGTGGGATAAATTAATGACAAGTAACACCTAATTATGTATAGGTGAATAGAGAAATAAAGAAGTTATTTAAAAAACATTTGATAAAAGGAAGGTAGCATGAAATATATTTTGCCCTAACAAAATGTACCTTATCTTAATGAAATATATATCACCTTATTTTATACATAAAAATAATAACCATTTTATTGACATGATACACCAATCAAGTAATTACATTATGGGTATATTCATTTGGCATGTGGAAAGTGATATGGTTGAGCATTGGAAAAAGAAATTTCCATTTTTTCATAGTAAGAATTCAATAGGTAATATCTGAGAAATTAATATGTGCAGCACTAATATCTTATTGATAAATAGGGAATTTTAAGTTCCTCAATGATGAAAAGGATCTTTGCTGGAATAAACATATTAACAAATTTAGATATTGCTCTTTGCTAGGAAGTCATGGAGCAAAATGGAACTTATTTTAGAAAAGGAACTTGGAAGTCTTTTAAAACAGTAGTCTGCTGTTCCTGGGAAAACAGTATTTCTTAAGGGTACTGACAATGTATTTCTTTCCAATTCTAAACAGCAGAATGCATAGTCAAAACTCATTTTAGGGTAGCCCTGATAGTAGAAAGTAAGAGGAAACTGTTAATCATATTCCTTTTGTATTAGGGTTCTCCAGAGGACTAGAATAAATAGAATGTATATTCTCTTAATTAACAAGAGGGGATTTATTAGATTGTCTCACACCATCAAATGCCGAATAGTCCCACAACGGCTGTCTGCATTTTGGTGAGCCTACTGAACCAGTGACTGATCAGTCCAAGAAGCTAGAAGCCTAAGAACAAGAGGGATCAATGCTGCAGACCAAGGTTAAGGTCTGGAGAGTGAGTCAAGGTACAGGCCACATTCAAAGGCTAAAAAACACTGGAGTCAGATGGCCACACAATGGCAGCAGCAAAATACCCCTACTAAGTTTAGCATGAGTACATATCCCTGCTTCCCCCTTCTTTTCCTTTTTGTTCCATTTGGGCCCCAACCCTGTTGGACGATCTATTGAATAGTGCTGCCTATGTTGAAGGGTCAGTATTCTACACTCTATTGCACTTCATGCCAATTGTCTCTGGAAACATGCTTACAGACACACCCAGAAATACCATTTTTTTAGGCTTCTCTCAGTAGAGTCAAGTTGGCAATCACAATTAACTATCACACCATCCGAAAGGACTGTGAGAACCACTCAAATCAGAGAAGAATCATTCCTGTAAGGGATGGAAAGGCATTTGCTATGGTTGGATTGTGTCCTCTCTAAAAGTAAGGAGTTGCTGATGTGATTTATTAGGAGATACTTCTTTAACAGGTAAATATAAAGGTGATTAAGACCTTTTTAAAGATTATTGACAGTGTTTGGTTACCTGGCCCTCTGTCTTGTTAGAACACAGCAAAATGGACCTTACCAGACCAAATGCTGGTCTGTGGATCTTGGACTTTCCAGTCTGCAGAACTGTGAGAAATAAATACCTATTCTTTATTAACTATGTGGTGTCAAGTATTTTGTTGTAGAAATATAAGCAGATTAAGATTGCATTCTTATAAATGCTAGACAAGATGAATGAAAGACAAAAAATAAGAAATGAGCAATTATAAGGTAGGTTACATTATGCACTTTCAAAAACCAGCCTATAAAATTTAATAAATGAGAAAAAAGTCAGTATAACCCATAAGAGAGTTTACCAAAGAAAAATGTGTGTGACATAAAATGTTTATCACAATAGGGTTGAAGTACAAAAGATAAAGTAAACCTTTTTTTTTCTCTTCTTATTACAGAGAGTATAAACAGTTAATGCTTTTTAAGCAAAATTAATCATGAACAGGGCTATTCTAGAGAGATTTAATTTTTTCTACAAGGATGTAGGTTGCAGCTTAGCAAAAAGGACTTCGGTCAGAAGTGAAGGTGAACAAATTTAGGAGGATATTGCAAGGAAGAATCTGAATACTAACAAGTGTCCCCGTATATTGGTGATTGTGAGAATCTTATAACATTTTTTACAAGACCATTATTCAGTGATATTAAATTTGATCACCTCAAAAAGTGACCCAGATATCTGTACAGAATGAAATTACTATTAAATTATAATTAAATGTCATTTTCAAAAAAAAAGGAACAATCATTGAGAATGACCAGAAAAGAACTTGTGTTGTCACTTTATCTATACACTCATGAAAGGCCAGACTTAATCTATTCATTGAGAAATCATGGAAAATTTTAGACCACCAGAAGGAAATATTTTTCTCAGTAACATCTTCTCATTTAATAATTCTCTCTTTAGAGAAAAGTGTCATTATGGTTAACCTAATTTTAGCATGCTGCAGAGAAACACCATTGACCCCCTTCTTAATCCTTCTGGAGAAACCAGCAGCTGGCACCTTTTCTTGAAATAGAACTATTTTTATACTTGGCAAGTATTATCCAGTCTCCTCTCTACCTTTCATGATTCAGACTCAATAATCCAAGTTACACCAACCTAACCTCAGAAGTCAAATTTCCCAGCATTTTAATTATCTTTGTGACTCTCAACTGAGTCCACTTCAATTTGACTACATCCCCATTTTGCTTCTGAGCTCAGAATTGAAGATATTATTCTAACAAAGGTCTGACCAGTGTTAAGTATAATTAGGTGATCATTTTTCAATTATAATATTTCCCAGTATAATCAAATGCATCTTGTACATTTTTCCAATTCATAAATGACTTCTTATACCATATGACCTCTAGAGTTTTTCAAACTTAATTATAGATTATTTTGTGTATCAGTAACAGATTTTACAATTTCATGAGAACTACCTGTGTGCTTATTTTACTTGAACTTGATTTGCTCTTTAAAATTTATAATGTGTATTTTGTTATTAGTGATGTATAAGGAACATAATAACTTGATAATAATTAATAATAAAAGCTTTAAATTCCAGCCCAAGTTGTGATCTTAATTCACCATTTAGTTTTGAAAAAGACACAATATATTTGGTCTTTAGTATTCTTTCTTTAAGATAAGACTGATGGGAGATGGGGCATCTAAGATTTCTGTGGATAAATATTAAGTGCAAGCTGGGCAAAGTGACACCTTAAATCCTGGCACTTGAGAGGCTGAGCTGGGAGGATATCCTGAGTCAGGAGTTTGAAACAAGCCTGAACAACATACATAGGCTTTGTCTCAAAAAAATAAAAAATCAGCCTGACTTGATGCACACCTGTAATCCCAGCACTCTGAGGCTGAAGCAGAGGGCTCAAAGCTTGAGTCCAGCCTGGGCTATATAGAAAGACCCAAAAAGTGACTATTTATTTTTAGTGTCCCAAACACTGCAAAGCAGTGGGATGAAACAGTAAGATGAAAGAAAAATAATGAATAATAATACTCATGAAGTGTACATTCTATTTAGGGAAATATATGTCAAGCAATATAAAAAATTGCTAAGGATAAAAGTAAGAGATTTAGGAATTAGTGGAGTAGTAGGTTTTTAAATAGAGTGAATAAAGGTGGCAATACCAAGAAAATGTGAGGGAGTAACAAAGGAAATAAGCAAATCTTTAATCAGGAAGTAGAATACTCCAGGCAGATTTAATAACAAGTATGAAAGTCATAAGGTGGAAGTGTGACTGTCAGGTTAAACAGAAAACAGGTGGTTGTGCCTGGAGCACAGTGATTAAAAGAAAGAATATTAAGAAGTTAGATGAAATATGCAGTGTAGCATATACCTACATACCTTGTAGGTCATTATAAAACTTTAGTTTTTCCCTTTAAATCAGATAAAGACAATGAGAATATTTTGTGGACCAAACTGACAAAATCTAATTGTGTTATTGTGATGCTTTCTTACAACTGATAAAAACATTATGAAGAGTTATCAATTAGGAGGCTGTGGCAGTAACCAAATGGTGGAAAGCTGATGCTTGATAGCCTGGAAAATAATATCATAATAGAAACATGTGAAATAACTTAGTTCTAAATACACTTTAATTTTACAACAGTCAGAATGTGCTTATAATCAGATGAAAGGTGTATTAGAATGAAAAGCAGAGGTAATGATTAAATATTAATATGGAAATGTATTATATCAGTGTGGACAGTCTTTTCAAAATTACTTCAGGTATGTATAGGATTTTCATTTCCAGTAAGCTTTTAAAACTTTCATCTCCTACACAAATATTTGAATACTCATCTATAGACATTTTTTCTGCAAATAAATAAGATCTATTATTTACCTGGAGTAATCTTATGGTAAATTTATATATGCTTGCCTTTGTACTATTTTTAAAGGTAATAGTGTATATCTATATTACATGGTCTACATAATCAGAGCCAGAGATTTACTGTAGTCTCAAAACACACTCTTTCATAGCTGGTTGCTGAAATTTGAATTTGATTATTATAATTCTACTTTTCAATCATTAATTAAAAATCTTTCTGCTATGCAATGTTTCTGTCTCTAACACAAACTCTTTTACTCCTTTGACTTTATAAGGATATACACACTGATTAAGAGGTACAAACTCTCTGGAGCAAAACTGATGTAAAAACCTATTCCTGTATTGGATTTTGTTAGTCAGTAATTAAACTATTGGAGGTAATTTTCTCAAAATCTTTGGATTTGTAGATAAAATAGTTTGTTCTTTATGTGCAAGTCCTTTCAAATATTGCTCACTATTTTTAAAATAGTATGGTATATAGTTCCCATTGCTATGAAAGAAAATATAAGGCTAATATTACTATCAATATTTTTAGACACAGAAAATTCAAGATGTAGACTTTCAAAAGGGATGATATAAACTGGCCTACAGTAATAATCATAGCACTTTAGGTCTGTTCAATTTTTTATTATTGCTTTTACTTTACACCCGCTGTGTTCATACTGTGCAACTCTAAAAATGCATTAGCTTCAAGCACTGATAGTTACAACAGCTCAGTTAACAACATATTCCAGTTACCAAGAGTCATCAGAGCTCAGCCGATAGTGTTAACAAAACAGTTACTGAGCAAGACTAGGGGATGCAAAATTAATTCCCAGTGAATCATTGGGAATCTATGATATCCTCTTGTACTCGTTCTTGCCTTTTGCTAGAGAAACCTTGGCTAAAACATGCAGAGGTATTTCTTTATCATTATTTTGTGCTTTTATAGTGAGAATTTTTAATTTTAATATTTGATAGATTCAGGATTCTTTGTTTTAGTTGGGCAAACAACCACAAGATACACACACATACAAACACACACACATACACTCTCTCATGCCACCATCTCTCTAAGCATCATTGTAGTTCACTATAGTTTTGTTCTAAGGATTTACTTTGCATGAAGTTTTGCGTTATTTATACCATTTTTTAGTAAGATCCATCAAGAAAAATTCAGTATAGTAGCAAATCTTTTAGATTTCATTTGTGTGTGTGTGTATATGTGTTTTGTGTTTTTGTGAATAGTTCTTATTGTCGGTCAATACAACAGTCAGGTACAGTATTGCAATGCTTTTATTTCTAAACATCATAATGAATGTGATTCCCACTTTATCAATTTTTGGGTTTTAATGAAATAAAGGGGACACTTAGAAAGCATATGTCATCTAGGGTTATAGATAATAAGATAATATATCAGGTTGCAACAATTTATCTAAAATTATTTTAAACATTTCATGTAGCAGTTCCTAAGAATAAAACACAGGACAGGCTCAATTCTCTTTATTCATTCCATTTTCCATTAATTGTTTTTTGTTTACTGCATTTTGTTCTGTTTTTTTTTTATGTTCATTGCATTTAACTGTGGAACATTGTTGAACTTACCACTATTTTAAGGAGCTGCTATTCTTTGATTTACATGTGAGGAAAGTGCATGCAACACAGATTTTGATGGTGAGCTCTCTGAGTTTGAGCCTTTTGGTTGCTGGCACAGCTATTTTTGACCACAGTGTTTAGTTTGTGCACCAGCTGTTACCATATGCTGATTTTCTTGGTTATCTGCCTTTTTTACCCCATTTATTCATACATTATAGAGTTGTTGAATGACCTCTGCTAGATCCTGGGAAAATAATAAGTATGAAATATAGACTTTACTCTTGCACTCATGATGATTAAAATATAGTTGTGAATACAAAGAAAATATTGACCAAAAACTGTTATTTCAGGAAGTACCAGATGACAAGGCATAGGTGATCTGTGGAAAATGGAAGCTCTGACTACTTAAGAGGAAGGCCTGCAAGGAGATGAAAGCAAGGACAAAGATAAGGATGGATGCATTCATCAGCATTGGGGTAAGATGACTAGGTTTTAAATATCACTCCTCAGGAATTAGCCAGCTAAATTCCTCAACTGTGACAAGTTAATATTTAACACAAATAATTTTGAATAAACAAATTATGTAAACCAGCTTAGCTATTTAAAAGAGTTTCCTATGAATTCTAACACATTCCCTGTCTCAGTGAAGTTCTTGCATCTAACTTCAATTTATTTTGTGTCCCTGTGTCTAAGATAAAGAAGCTTTCATCCTACCTTCCTTCTCTCCTTCCTCATCACTGCAACCCAGCCTGTTGACTTCACCACCCCTTCACACTTGACAGCTCTCTGGAGAAGGAGAAATTCTAGGACAGGTGCTGTCATTGGGAGCATGGCAATCTCTACGCTCAGTGGGGACATGGAACTGTGGAGGAGAGTTATGTGATGATGTAAATACAGAACCAGCCTTCTCTTCTGTTGAACCTCTGTGCTAGTTGACATCACTATATAATTTAAGTCACATGGGCATCTTAGGCCATAGTCTTAGTCTGTGTACTCTTCAAAATATTAAACAAAAAAAATTAGTGGCAATTATTGAAAATGTCTGCTTGCTTTGTTATATTTCTAAGTTTCAGAAGGTATTTATTTATACAGAATTTTCATGTAGCATATGAGGAATTTAAACTTTTTGGGAACAAAGTAACATTAATCCAGCTTTTGGAATCTGCTTTGGTCCTGCATCTACCCAGGCTTGTGTTGTAAGTGATGCCAGTTTTGCTTTGGGGAACCACAAAGACCCCTTGAACTCACTGTAAGCAATACTACCAAAACTGCTCATCCTCTAGACTAGTGGTTTTTGACATACATATAACCAAAAAAAGTATTTTACAGAATCAAAAAGAAAAAAAGTTGCCATTTAACAAAAGATAGTACTGGGAGAGGATTAAACTTTGAAATAGAGAAGCAAGTTTTCCCTGAGAAGAAGCTGCTATCAAATAATGACATAAAAAAGGTGAAAGAAGCCACAAGAGTATATGAAAAATTGCATGGAACTGACGCAGAATGTGCCTGGTGTGTTCCAAAACTAAGACAGAGGACATTTTGCAAAGGAAACAAATGCAAGAAAAGAAAGAGAGAAGATTCTGTTGGACTCTTTAGAACAACGTCATGACTTTCTATTTTACTTGTAATTATATAAAAATTTACTAGAAAACTGTAGGCAGAGAAATGAGATACTATCTAACTTTTATTTTAATAAGATCATTTAAATACTATTTTGAATGAAAAACACCATTCAATATAACAAGGATAAAACCACAGATTCTATTCTGGAGATTTAGAAAATTATATTATTATTTTTTTTTTATTATTCATATGTGCATACAAGGCTTGGGTCATTTCTCCCCCCTGCCCCCACCCCCTCCCTTACCACTCACTCCACCCCCTCCCTCTCCCTCCACCCCCTCAGTACCCAGCAGAAACTATTTTGCCCTTATTTCTAATTTTGTTGTAGAGAGAGTATAAGCCATAATAGGAAGGAACAAGTGTTTTTGCTGATTGAGATAAGGATAGCTATACAGGGCATTGACTCACATTGATTTCCTGTGCGTGGGTGTTACCTTCTAGGTTAATTCTTTTCGATCTAAGCTTTTCTCTAGTTCCTGGTCCCCTTTTCCTATTGGCCTCAGTTGCTTTTAAGGTATCTGCTTTAGTTTCTCTGCGTTAAGGGCAACAAATGCTAGCTAATTTTTTAGGTGTCTTACCTATCCTCACCCCTCCCTTGTGTGCTAAAGCTTTTATCATGTGCTCAAAGTCCAATCCCCTTGTTGTGTTTGCCCTTGATCTACTGTCCACATATGAGGGAGAACATACGATGTTTGGTCTTTTGGGCCAGGCTAACCTCACTCAGAATGATGTTCTCCAATTCCATCCATTTACCAGTGAATGATAACATTTTGTTCTTCTTCATGGCTGCATAAAATTCCATTGTGTATAGATACCACATTTTCTTAATCCATTCATCAGTGATGGGGCATCTTGGCTGTTTCCATAACTTGGCTATTGTGAATAGTGCTGCAATAAACATGGGTGTGCAGGTGCCTCTGGAGTAACCTGTGTCACAGTCTTTTGGGTATATCCCCAAGAGTGGTATTGCTGGATCAAATGGTAGATCAATGTCTAGCTTTTTAAGTAGCTTCCAAGAAAATTATATTATTTGTTCTCATGTATTTAATCATTGCCTGCTCTTATCATTTCTCCTAGCAAATAAAATATGCAAATATGCATTTGTTTCATTGCTTTGACTGTGGATTTTGCAAACGTGAGCAGATGTGACTTTTGTCACTTTGAAGCCAGAAGTTTTAGTGCACCTGTGTAGATTAACTTTGAACTCTCCCAGTACTCACTCAATCATTAGGTTACTGTCAACCTCATGAAGGCCAGCATGCTTACAAAGAGTAGCTGTTCTCTCTTCCTTGATTCTATAATAAAGTGGAGCACAGGCTCGGGGGAACCTCAGTAAGCCAATGTGGGACCAGAGAGTTCAGCAGAGGCCAATAGATTAACACGGATCTCTAACCACTCTGAAATATAAGCAAGAATAAATGGTTGTTGGTGCAACTCACTGTCTTATGGAGGGTTGTTCATTGTCACACCAAATCTCAATGATTCATGTTACAAAATTGGCATAATTCAACCAATAAATATTGCTGGTTTGTGCCATGATAGTAACAATGAACATATCAAGATTTAATATGTATTTTGATGTTACACAGATAAGGATAGGGGAGATAGCTCTTGAAAAAGAGAATAATCTGATATCATTGCAAGTATTTGGAATACTACCTGAACTATGAACAAATCTTTAGAACGACATGAAAATGTATTTTGTTTTATAAAAAAATTACATTTTAATAATAATTAAATACATTGAAGAACAAAATATGTATATTTAATTAACTTATAATTTTGTAACTGATAAAACTTGAAAATATCTCTGCTTTTGAAGCATAACATGCTTATGACTGAAGAATGTAGGCATAATATCTTTGTTGTATTTAGGTCTATGGACAAAATTTAAAAACTGATATATCATTTTATAAAGTCTATATAATATGCTGAAAATAACACCCTTCATAGATAGCTTCCAGAGAAACATTCTAATAGGTGAAACTAATGAATGTGAAACTTGAGTCCAAAATTATTTTGGAGTTGTTCTGACAGTAGATGCTTTAGACTACTAGGAAAACAAAATTGATAGAAAGCTCTCAGCAAAGGTACAGTGCCTGCCTGTTACTCTGTCCTGGGTCATGGGAGCAGCCATGGTACAAGGTGTTAAGAAACTAGTTTCCTTTTTTGTGTGTGGAGGAGTGGCTTCCCTTATATTTTCAAATCATTCATTTTGCTCTAAGTTAATACAAATGACATCATACTGCTTTCTATCAAAGAACTCTAAAATACACACACACACTTTTCACCTCCATTCTATTCTATTTAAAGGTGAAAATAACCTTTGTCTGTACCAAGTATTTTCACAATCTGAATCAACATAACAAAATCAGTTTGAAGAATGTTTATATCTAATCTATAAATATATACAGATATATAATTCTACGATGATACTCAATATTGTATAGCATCTTGCTCTCAGTTCAAGAAAACCAACAAAACCATGGAGGGATATGTTTTCCTATTGATGGAAAGTTGTTAATGGGACCTAAATTAAGTAATTCAGTAAGATTAAGTGAATTTTGTGTTTAAAATAATTGTGTGCTTAAAATTTTTAAATGACACAAGCATTCATTTATTTATTTAAAGTTCTTAATTTTGTCTCAGAGTTGCAAAAATATAATATATAATTATCATGGAAAATACGATTGCTGTTGAAAATACTACAGAATGTACTTGTTAGTGTGCATTTAAAAATTTTTTATACCACAACAATAAAATGAGTACCTGAATATTCATTACAAATACCTTTTTTTCCCTGACAAGTTATTACAATCTTGGTCTTAGAAGTACAACTTTATATGTATCCAAATAAATTTTTGTGTCAATACATAAGACAACTTTTTAGTTAATTTGCCACAGGTAAGTTTATCTATCTGTTTTAAAATTTCAATATTGCATTCTACCTAATATCTGAGAATTAAACAATTTTACAGCATTTTTTAGTTACGTTTGTGTAGATGTGACCAGAATAGCTGAGAGAAAAACTTAAGGAAGAATTGACTGAATTTGGTCATGGTTTCAGAGATTATAGTCCATAGTCCTTGGCTTTATTAATTTTGGTAGAACTTCATGGTGGCAAGATTGTGTGATAGAGGAGATTTGTTGCCTCACAGTGGAAAGGAAGTAGAGAAAAAAAATTACAGGATAGGATTAAGACAAGATATAGCCTCCAATGACACCCCTTCTATTTCTAATACTGCCATTCTATCATGAATCCATCATGTTAACCCATTGATTAGGTGAAGCCTTTCATGATCCAAGGTTATCTGGAAATACCGTCACAAACATACCAGAGGTTAGTCTGCTGGGTGCTTCTCAGTACAATCAAGATGATAATCAAGATTAACCATAACACTATTTAAGCATTATTTTCTTTCCTATTAGTGTTTATGTCTTTCCTTGGATTTGTGAAAAGTCAGAACCTTTTTTAAGGAGTAATGAATGTTGAAATGATCTATTTTCCACCACTTTTTATGCATAAACAGTATAAACATTTGTTATTTTAATCTGATGCATAAAAATTTTATAAAATCTTCTTCTGTTTAGCAGCATAGCTGGAAATCAAGACAATTTTAGCTCCTCTCTACAGCTATGAGACAATATTTTCATGCCATATACCCTTGACATTTCACCATAATAAATGAGAAAAGTGTTATTGTCTGGCTTCCATTTATGTATTGTGAAAAACACTAAGTATGACCTAAATAAATGAAGTTTCTGGGGAAAACTGCCACATATTTAATAAGAAACCTAAAAATAAACTTAATTTTTTCTTATATTCTTATCCAATGGCAAACCTTCTCTGAGAAATTATTACTAAGAGACCTATCATCTTACTCTGTATATAACGAAAAGACTAATATTGAAAAACATACCCACCTTGAAAAGGTACATTTAATAATTTAATGTGCATTTCAATAATCATATTTTTAAATAAAAAGTCATTAACATTATACTATTAAAGAAAATTTCCAAAGTTTTCTCCAAATTAGAACATCTGTCATAGCATCATTATGATATTTTTAAACAATATTCTGTGGAGTTCTCTAGAACTCCGTTTACTCAAGGCAATGAAAGTGGCCCAAAATATACACTTCACTTTTAATTTCAGTCAATAATATTGATTTCTCTGGAAGCATTTAACAGTAAAGTGAACCAAATTATTATGCACAGTGGAGTTTTACTCATCCATGAAGAAGAATGAAATCTTATCATTCAAGATTTATCAAGTAAATGGATGGAACTGGAGAACATCATTCTGAGCGAGGTCAGCCAGGCTCAGAAGACCAACAATCCTATGCTCTCTCTCATATGCAGACTTTAGATCTAGGGTAAATACAGCAATGTTGTTGGACTTGGGTCACATGACAAGGGGAGAGCATATATGGGAGGTACGGGGATAAGTAGGAAACCCAAAACATGAAAGTATCTGATGTCCCCACATCAGAGGAGCTAATACAGAAACCTTAAAGTGCCAGAGGTCAATGGGAAGGGGATCAGGAACAAGTGAAAAGGTCAGATAGAGATAAATCAACTTGGGTTGTAACACATTTGTACATGGAAGCAATGCTACGAATCTCTCTGTGTAGCTATCCTTATCTCAACTAGCAAAAACACTTTGTCTTTCTTCTTACTGCTTATGTCTTCTCTTCAACAAACTTGGAGAAAAGGGCATAACAGGTTTTGCCTGGAAGCAAGAGGAGTGGGGGGAATAGGAAGGAGGCAGTGGGGAGAAATAGCCCAAACAATGAATGCACATGTGAATAAATGATTAAAAATGTTTTAAAAATTCTTATTGAGCACATACTACTTTGTTTTCATTGAATTAGATAATTTGATGTTTCAGGTTTCTAGAGACTGCTGACCTGGTCATACTGATCTGTGCAAGTGATTTTTCTAGGCTGACCATCATCCTTTCCTTTAACTGACCAGAAGTATACTTGTTATGGTAGCTGTATATTCCCTAAGACACTAAGGTTTGTGAGAAAACAAACTTTCTTCTGTCCTATAATATCAATATTGTTAGCCACATCTAACACTGGTGATGATGAGTATAACACATTTTTATTTATTGTATCAGTACAAAAATAAATGTGTATGTACATGTGTCCAAATAATTTTTGTTCATGTACATAATTATATTTCTATGGAATAATTTGAGAGTAATTGTGGTTACAAACTAGCTAGTTTATGGGGATCAGAAAGTAAATAAAAGATACTATGCTAATAATAATTTTAAAAGGACAAAGAATGAAGACACATTTAGACCACATCCCAAGTCTCAGTCCTCTGAGTCCTCTGGTATATACTTTAAGTATATTTCTGTGTATACTCCTCAAAAGAACATTATGAGATAGCTATCATGAGTTTCGGTTTTATTTATTTATTTATTTTTTAAATATTCATTTATTCACAAGTGCATACATTGTTTGGGTCGTTTCACCCCCCTGCCTCCCTCTCCCACCCTCTTTCCCCCTTCCCCACTCTGTTCCAGGCAGGTCCTCTTCTGCCCTTATCATTATTTTTGTTGAAGAAAAGACATAAGCATAATAAAGAAGACAAAGCATTTCAGTTTTAAATGAGGCAGCTGCTTTTTAGAGGTACTTAGTAACAACACAGATTAGTCCTCAGATGTGAACAAAGTCTGATTACAGAGTACTTGTTCTTTTCAATAAACAGCAGTCTAAAGAGATAATAGTGCAACACCTATTTAAAAAATCTTCAGAAAATCAGAACCACCTAATTTGCTATTATATTTTTTGTGTGCCTCATCTATCCATCCAGGAAAACATCTTCCCTAGGGATGATTTTCAGTCTATACGTAATGCATACTTTCTAAAGTTCTAAACAGGAAAAGACACTTTATTTGTACTAGATGGTTTAGTTTTGGAGACATGGATAATGAGCACAGGAAAGACTAGGGAAAAACTGTCATTGTTGATTTTTCAGAAAGAACATTGATAGTGCCTTGCCAGCAGTTTGCCCATAGCTCACAGCAGAAGGTAGATAGAGTCTCATAAGGTCAAACACGGAAAGCAATGTGAAAGCAGAGATGGAAATATTCTGATAGCCAACGTGAGAGCATCTCCTTTTACATTCTGTGTGATTTTATGATATATTTGTTTTTCAGGTTGGAGTTATTGCACAGTGTCCATACAAAGGAAATTCCCTTTTGAAATTTGTTTCTTTAAATTAAAAAATACGATTTGAATATTGTAATAATGTTCCTTAATTCTGTTCCATCCAAATATGAATTTTGCTAGCATTGCTCTAAAACTCTTTGGTAAAACTAAAACAGACCTCTTTGGCTTTCCTTTTTTCTATGTAGCACATCAGGTTATTAAATGCACTTCAATGCTATTTTCAAGAGCATTTAATTTTCCCTAAAATACCATGGAGGGAATATCACTTTTAAATTACATTACTCTTTATATGTTGACCATTTTGACCTAACAGCTCAGAGTCAAGATAAGCCATTTGAAGAAGAAAACTTGATTGCTCTTTGCTTACCATTTAAAATGTAAATGATTATAGGAAAAAATTTCAATACCTTTATCTGTTTGTTTGTTCCTAAGAGTTAGTTACTAGTGTGTGGAGTTTTGCTATTTTTTTGCAGTTTATGGTTTCCAATTTTTAAATTTTTATATAGTTGTCTAGTTGGTGTTGTTAAATAAAATGTAAGTACTAGAATAAAGTGATATTCAGGATCATAGCTATGTAAATTTAATATTGCCTTTGTAGCTCAAAACAGAATGGAATATTTTTAATTTGGTCCACAATTTCCTAAAGTGGTTTAATTGTTTCTATAGAATAACTCTCTTTGGGAGAATTTAGTAGTGATATCCTAAAAGGAATGCTAAATTAATTTCAATAAGCTTATTTATTGATGGCTTTTTAGAACTTTTTAACCATGTGTATGTATATGTATATTTCTTCTATTGGTCTGTCCATGATCCAGCACACAAATTGAGAAGCTATTGTTTTCAGATTTATCTATGATCTATATAAGACAATTAAGATAGTGCATCTTATAAGAGAAATAAATCAGTTTTAAACATTCTATGTTTGATGAGTACCTACAAACTGTGCACTTATAGATAGTAGAATATGTAAAGATTAATTAGACAGAGTTTCTGCCAAAAGATTTTCATGTCTGTGATAATAGATATAAGTGGAATAAAGAGACCACAGAGTACACGTGAATGAAGGACTATTTTATATTTTATATCTTTTAATAAATTAATGCTAAGGTATTGGATTCAAGTTGAGACCGTGCCATGAGC
This sequence comes from Castor canadensis, assembly GCF_047511655.1. Taxonomy (NCBI): domain Eukaryota; kingdom Metazoa; phylum Chordata; class Mammalia; order Rodentia; family Castoridae; genus Castor; species Castor canadensis. The sequence continues at coordinate 60,585,986 of NC_133398.1, forward strand.
AAAGAGAAGGAAGAAAATGCTTGTTATTATACTCTGTGTCAAAGACTTCAGAGTGGAAAGATGTCTAGTCTTTTCTTGGATGTTTTGATATCTATAAATAACATAAAATAGTAGGTTGAAAAATTGTTAGTTGTTTGCTTTTACTTCAAAATCAAGGGGAGAACAGATGACATTTCATTCTTAATACATGAACTCTGCAAGAGATGCTTAAAAATGAAGTAGCATACTAGCTCCTTCTCCTGAGAACCATCAAGTGCCAGGTTTTTGTGGTTTTTGTTTGTGCATTGTTTTCTTTTTCCCCCTTCCATAAGATATCACCAGGAATCTGGTTCTTTATTGCCACTACTGTGAAGTTCCTTAAGAATTTTTACAACTGAAATTTTACAAGTAAAACTAGAAAGTCTAGAAGGAAACATGAGAGCAGAGATACAGCATTTCCTTGGCAGTTTGGTTGCACAGAAGAGGGGATAGAAACAGAGTGAAAGACAGAGGGAATCACAGAAGAGATTATAGACATTTTCTTGACAAATTTCTGGCTATTCATTTGCTTCTTTGAGACTTTAGGGACTCTCTACTTAAGGGGACACTTATAATTTATACTCACTTTCAGAGTAACCCTGTATCTTCTGAAGTCTGTTCATAATTTGGGGCTTTGTGGACATTATGTTACAAAAATCCCAAAGTTGGGGCTATTTGTGTAGCTCTGTGGTAGAAGATGTGCTTGGTATGCATGAGACACTGGGTTCCATCCATAGTACACACATACACACACACACACACACACACACACTCACACACACTCACACACATACACACAGAGAAACAAAGAAACAAAGAAATGAGCAAAATAGAACAAAGAAAGAAAAGGAAACAAAGAAAATGAAATAAAAGATTATAAAGGGAAAATCTGTTGAATGCATTCTGGGTCAATGTAAAGAACTTGGGTAAAAAGAAATATGTAATATGAGGGGTACACAGGAAGAAAGAGGAAGATGAGGGGAAAAGAAAGATAAAGTAAATGTAACTAAGTATTATCAAGGTGAAATTCTTTTTCTAGGAATAGGAGCATCCACTTTTGGAAGTAGGATTCACTATTTTGTAGTAAGACTGCACATATTCCAGTACTACAGGGAGCAGCACAAATCATGAAACACTTGGCAATATTCAGAACAGTATCCCTTAAAACTACAGAGTAGGATTGAATGTGCTAAATTTCTGAAAAAAAAAATCACTTCGGACTAGACAAAACTTCCAGCTCCTAATTAGAGGAGGAATGGGTCTGCTGAAGAAAGCACAGTGTTGGAAATTTCATTAACCTTGAAATATAGTTTTCAACTTTCAAACAAACCATTAAAGAGTATAGACTGATAAACTTAAAATTTCTTTTCTTAATGACTGGGTATTTTCACCAAAGCAAATCATAACCACAGATTTAAAATAAAGTAATATGAGAATTTTGGTAGGTGTCAGAATGTAATCACTTGTAGAGAAAAGAATTAGAAAGAATGGGTCCTTTATTGTATTTTATAACAAGATGTTTATTATTTTGGAGGGTGATAGCTGGATTACATGCAAAATTACTGATTGAAAGCATTCAGTGTCAATATCTCATATGTAAATAAGGGCAGATATCAATGAACATTTTTTTTCTAATGAGATTTGCTAATTCCTAAATCTCAAAGCCTCTTATTTATTGGTCTACTGTCAGATATTTTTTGTTTGTTCTTTTTCCCTTCATAAATAAAGACTGGAGATAGTAACTATGTAAGAACTAATTCCATCTTCTTTGTTAGTGTTGGGGACTGATTCTTTATTTTTATTATCTATTTTTTGAAATACACTAAAAGTTTGTATAATCCTTAAAGCCACATTTGGAGTAACTCTTAACATCTGAACTTCGATGCTATATGAGACAAGTTTTTATATCTTAGAAATACATAGCCCATGATTCATAATTCTTATATATTTTCAAACACATTAAGTCAAATATATTATTGATTACATCCTACTTAAAGCCATCCACTGATTGGGGTAATGCAGAATTTAGCACTAGTCAAAAATTTATGTAGTATATATATTATCAAGGAGAATTTACAAATTATGTTAACTTTGAACTTTAATGCCTTAAAATGACAAATTGTCCATTATCTTTTATTTTTCATATTGGCAAAGCTAATTATGTGAAATCTCCTGTCACTTTGAGTGTGTAGAGATTTTTTAGTGTTGTATGGTACAAACCATGTAAATGATTCCTTTGAACACCATTGAATTAGAGGAAGGTTTTTCAGTTATGTTATATAGAAAATGTTTTGCTGTTCACCTTTCTTCTCAGAGAAGAATGATAGTGTCTACAAAAAGTAGCATAAAAATATCTATACCACACAGCTGTAGATATTTTCACACCCACATAGGATCTAAAGTGCTCACATTAAAACAGAGTTGGGCACAGTCACTTTGGAAGCAATGACTAAAGTAGACAGTAAGCATTATACAGATGATTGTAGCTGTTTTCTTAGCAGGAAAAAGATGTGTAATTGCTGGGTGTGTAATCATTTGGTATTATTTTAATTTTTAATTTTTTAATTTATTTTGCTGTACTGTGGCTCGACTAGGCAAGTACTCTACTGCTTGAGTCATATCCCTCAGCCCTTTGTTGCTTTAATTACTGTTTTTTGCTTTAAGTATTTTTCAGATAGACTCTTGTGTTTTTGCCCAAGACAGTGACACCCCTACTTACATCTTTACTCTTGCACAGCTTGAATTTCATAAAAGTACAACCACCCTAGGCTTATTTGTTGAGTTGGGTTCCTGCTACCATTTTGCTCAGATTGGCCTTGAACTGTGATCCTCGCGATCTCTGTCTCATGAGTATCTGGGATTACAGGCACGAGTCACTGCATCAGGACTAATTACTTACTGTGTTGGAATAAAATCTTCATTAGTTTTGTTAGTTCTACAAATGGTTGGTTAAAAACACAGGGGTTATCATGTCAAACAGTCTTCAAACTGTCTGTATCTAGAGTCCCACAGCTTCACTGCAGACTGGCTGAGTTCTATCTCTGGGTACAAGTTCCTACCTGGGAACTCCAAAGAGCATAATGGTGATACCATTTAATTGTCCCCTATTTTCTCTTTATTTACTCCATATTTTTTCCTATCCTGCTTTAAATCCTCATTTGGTGGTAAGTATTATCTACAGGTCACTTTTCCTCAAATAACAATGTAAAATATTTTAAGCATGTCTTTATACTATTACACATTTTTCATTTAGATGGATTTTGAGTTCTAGATTAAAATTATTTTTACTTCAATGATTTTTGCCAGATCCATGTTTTTCCTCCCTGTGGTCTTCAAGAATTTGAATTCAAAAGCAGGTGGAGTTGTATCTCTCTTCCTTCACTTTCTCCCAAATAGGTTCCTGACTTAGAAGGTAAATTGATCAACTTCCTACTCCTAAGGTTCTAGTGCTGCATCTTCAACTTTTATCCTCTCACCTCCCTGAAAATAAAGTTTCTGTTTTAGAAGAAGAATTAAAAGGATTTCTTTCAGAATTTCAGAACTACTATCTGTCTTTTGTTTTCTATATTCTAGTCACAAAGCCTGAAGTCATTCTAAAATTTGAAACTATATTTCCCAAGAATTTCTACAGAAAGCCAGTAATCTTACATTTTTTTCTCAATGTTTTCTGGGTTGGATCTAATTTTTTCCTATTAATTTATTCATGCATGTGTAACCTCAGTATGGAATTTAATATGCTTCAATTGTATAATATTTTCAATTTTTATGTACTTCTTGAAATATTCCTATAATTTTCTTCATTTATCTAGTTAAAATATTATTTCACATTGAGATATTTATCTATATTAAATGATTCCTAATCTTTTACAATGCATTATCCTCCTTTTATATAATGTTGAAATGAATTTGCCAATATTTTGTTAAATATCTTTGCATCTATGTTTATGACAGATATCGGTCCATACATTTCTGTTTTCATAATGTCCTTGTCTGGTTGTGTTGATCTAACAAAATAAGTTCTGAAATGACGCTTCTTCTTTGTAGTAATTTTTTTGTAACTGTTGGGCTTTTACTTCTTTAGCCAAAAATATTTATCATAAATTCAGAATTCTCAATCCTTCCTGTATAAATTTTATTAAACTCTTTTTGTTAAGATTTGAAAGATTTTGCTATGTGATCATTTGCTTTTAATCAATCTTTCCTTTTTATTTTGGGTATCTAGATTATTCCTTTTTAATTTAGTTATTTATGTATGTTTGGATTTAACTGAATTATTTTGTTATTATTTCAAAGTATTCTATTTGTGTTTTTTGTGTTTGGTCTTATTTCCCTGACAACTTTCATATCATTTATTTTCTTTCTCTTTATTTATTGGATTTTGATCTATAGCTCTTTATTTATGTTATTTTATTTTTTGCTGGTACTAGGGTTTGAACTCATGGCCTTGAGTTTGCTAGGCAATCGCTCTGCCTCTTAAGCAATTCTTCAAGCCTTTTTTGCCTTTGCAGATAGCATCTTGTGTTTTTGTCTAAGCTGGTCTGGTACTGTTATCTTCTACCTGTGGCTCCTGCATATTGATGTTACAAACATGAGCCACAAAGCCCAGCTTGTTTGTTCAGTTGGAGGTCTGTCTTGTTAACACTTGATCAGTTAACCTCTTAATTTTCACCTCACATGTAACTGGGAATATATACAAACCATTGAGCCCATTCTATATGTTTATTTTTAAATAATTTGTAATATATAGACCTTACCTTTCATGGTTTACTTAAAGTAAATATCATATCATTTCATGTAAAATGCAGCCACATCAATCATGCAAGTTCATTTACTCTTTATCACCCAATTTCAAGTTATAAGTATTGGGTATATTATATATTATATTTAAAGGTAATAACACTACCATTTTTGCTTTAAACAGTCATAAATATTTCAAATATATAAAGAGACAAAAGGTGTCTTTTATGTATAGCCACTTGATTGTTCTTTGTTCATTTCTCTCATCCTAAAAATTCAAATGTCCCTCCATGTAATTTCCCTTAGACTATGAAATCTTCCTCTAGTGTTACTTAAAGACTGGATGGCCTACCACTAAACACTTAGTTTTCCCTCATCTAAGAGATATCTTTACATTGCCTTTATCCTTGAAGGACATTTTGACTGGACATAGAATATTAGGTTGACAGTTGATTCTTTATGATTAAAGGTGATCTTTCTTTGTCTCCTTTCCTCACAAATTTCTGATGGGAAATCAGTGTTTATTTGAAGTGTCATTTCTCTGTAAGCAATCTCTTATTTTCCAGAAGCTTTCAAGATTTTTTTCTTTTTCTTTGTTATACAGTGGCATGAATGGGGTCTTACTTTGAGAATTGTGGAGAAGTTGAAAATCCCAGTTCAGTTCTGATGACTTTTCGATTGGGATTGGGTCTGTTCTGCACATATGTTATTAGGAATTAGTACCTCACCCCTGTTAGAATAGCCATCATCAGCAACACCACCAACAACAGGTGTTGGCGAGGATGCGGGGAAAAAGGAACCCTCTTACACTGTTGGTGGGAATGTAAACTAGTACAACCACTCTGGAAAAAAATTTGGAGGCTACTTAAAAAGCTAGACATCGATCTACCATTTGATCCAGCAATACCACTCTTGGGGATATACCCAAAAGACTGTGACACAGGTTACTCCAGAGGCACCTGCACACCCATGTTTATTGCGGCACTAATCACAATAGCCAAGTTATGGAAACAGCCAAGATGCCCCACTACTGGCGAATGGATTAAGAAAATGTGGTATCTATACACAATGGAATTTTATGCAGCCATGAAGAAGAACAAAATGTTATCATTCGCTGGTAAATGGATTTAATTGGAGAACATCATTCTGAGTGAGGTTAGCCTGGCCCAAAAGACCAAAAATCCTATGTTCTCCCTCATATGTGGACAGTAGATCAAGGGCAAACACAACAATGGGATTGGACTATGAGCACATGATAAAAGCTTTAGCACACAAGGGAGGGGTGAGGATAGGTAAGACACCTAAAAAACTAGCTAGCATTTGTTGCCCTTAACGCAGAGAAACTAAAGCAGATACCTTAAAAGCAACTGAGGCCAATAGGAAAAGGGGACCAGGAACTAGAGAAAAGCTTAGATTGAAAAGAATTAACCTAGAAGGTAACACCCACGCACAGGAAATCAATGTGAGTCAATGCCCTGTATAGCTATCCTTATCTCAACCACCAAAAACCCTTGTTCCTTCCTATTATTGCTTATACTCTCTCTACAACAAAATTAGAAATAAGGGCAAAATAGTTTCTGCTGGGTATTGAAGGGGTGGGGGGGATAGGGAGGGGGCGGAGTGGGTGGTAAGGGAGGGGGTGGGGGCAGGGGGGAGAAATGACCCAAGCCTTGTATGCACATATGAATAATAAAAGAAAAAAAAAAGGAATTAGTGTGAGATTTGTGCGGAATGACCTTTACACATTTTAGATTATTTGTCAATATTATGTATCAGATATATAAATAATATCTTTAAATGAAAAATAAATGATATGTCAGTGGAATTCTTATCAAAATGTATTTTTGACTAACAGCTTTCTTGTAGAGTTTCATAACCATTACTGCCCTAAAGAAAATCCATTCTCATCAAACTTAGAAAATGATCAACAAAATTGGTTTGCATTAGAAAACATCAGATTCTCTAAATTCATGGAATTACCTCATGAATTCTAAAAAAAACCTTTTTTTCAAGTAGCATAGGTCCATATTTTCCAAACCACAGTTCCTGATTGTATCATAATTCCATGCATCAGATTCTATGATACTGTTCTACAATGCAGAATTTCATTTTCAGGGTTAGAAGCTAGGCCAAGGTGGGAGAAGAAACATTAATTTTTAAAAGAGGTGCAGAATAATGTGGCTTTTGTCAATTGTTGTAGATCACTTCTCTGGGACATTTTTCTGTAAATAATAATTGTCCTCTGGGCCAAGGCAGGCTAAATAATACCCAGAAAGCCCTGGATTTTACCCTAAATGACAAAGGACTCTGCTTAAAACAGCACTAGTAAGGTAGAGGGCACAACACAAATTTCAAATAGTACAGTAAAGAATAAAAACTTAAAAATATTAAGTTACTGAAGAAGCCTTGATATGGTATTAATTTTGGAGTTGTGTTCCTTGATAGCCTCTAAGAGATTGTTTCTGTCATAAAATACTTTATCCAATACAGTTTGGGAGTTGTGAAATCTCAGTACATTATTCTTTTTAATTAAGAGACTTTCTAAAAATGACCTAGTTGCTATTTGCTTAAATGGAAGTGTTAATTGAAAATGCAGATTCACAAAGGCAAATTCACAGTTACTATGAATTTTCTGTAACATTAAGCACTATTGGATTAAGGTCAGAGATTAAGCATCCACATGTCTTTAACATGCTCCCAAGCAACAAGGTTAAAAAAAAATTCAAACTGTAAACCTGGAAAAAGTATGAAATATGAAAAAATAACAAAAAGAGATAGTACTAAATTTTGGAAGTTACAAATAAAATAAATGAGTGTTAGCTGTTTTAGCCAACCAACACAAGTCGCATCCACTTCAAAATGCTTAGAAACTGCCAGCTACAATTATTTTTGAAAGAAGAGAACAAGAAGGCTCCTAAACACTAAAAACTGGTGTGAGATGCTGGGATATCAGCATCTCCCAGCTCAGCTCTGGTGCTGAGCTGTTGAGTTTTCTGACCTTATTCAGTTGACTTCTGAGCTGTTTCTGAAGATCAAGCTGATAATAACCCTACCAACTGCTAAATTCTAACACACTGTCATTTCTTCATTCTCTTAATTGCTAGAATGATGGTGGCCATAGAACGATGGTGGTTATACCATCATGTTAAAGACAGGTCATTGGAAATGTCCTTTCTGGAGGATCTGCTTAATCTAAGAATAATTATATGAATTTAAAGACACTGGAGTTACCATTTATGAAAGAAAAATAAGTATACATTTAAAGTATTATTTTGTAGATAAAATGCTTTTGGGAATTAAAGTCATAAAAGTAGAAAATGTTTTTAAGCTGAAGTTGAACAGTTGGAATATACAGTTGAGATAGGAAGGTGAATATAGTTGATGTACTCTTTATACAAGAATAAATACAGATTTTTTAAATGTGCTGAAACCACCATAAGAAGGGGACAAAAAAGAAAAACATAGGAGATGAACCAATCTGGGTTATAATTATATATATACATGGAAATGTCACAAGGATATTCCCTGTGCAGATATCTAAAACAAACAAAAATGTAATTTTTTTCTTTAATAAAATTGGAGAACAGGAGGGCAGAATAGGTCCTACCTAGGGGAGTTGGCACCAGTGGGAGGGTGGAGGAGGTGGGGAAAGTGTGTGGGAAGGTGAAAATGCTGCAATACGGTATATATACCTATGTAAATGGAAAAATGATACTGGTTGAAACTATTCCAGGATTGGCTGCTGTGGGGGAATAAAGGAGAAAAATGGAGGGGTAACTTCAACTATGACATATATGATATATTGTAAGAACTTTTGTAAATGCCACAATGTACTCCCATTTAGGACAACAATAAAAAAAGAAGGAGATACAGTTGAAGAAATGTCCTGAGGGGAAAAAAAAGAGATAAAAAGAATGAGACTTTTTTTTTGATTAGTGGAATAATACAGTCAGACAGTATAATTTAATACTGTCATGGCTTTTTATTTTAACTTAAAACTTGAACTGGATACAGTGGCTCAATTCCTGTAATCCTCATTATGCAGGAGGAGTATATAAGAGGATCACTGTCTAGGCCAGGCTGGGCAAAAATCGTGAGACCCTATCAGAAAATAGCTAAAGGAAAAAAGAATAAGAAGTTGACTCAAATGGTAGAGGGCCTGCTTAGTAAGGGTTTGCCCTGAGTTCAACTACCATGTATTTCCAAAAAATTGAATAAATAAAAACAAATTTTAAATAGTAAAAGTCCTTGAGACAAGTAATAATATTTAAGAATTATGTGATCAAAATACTTTTTAATGAAAGAAACATCAAATTATTTCTCTATGAGATTTGAAATGTGAGCCAGTATTTCACTCAGGTACTTACCTAAGAAAAACAAAAGCTATGGTTCATCCCAAGACTGGTACATTAGTGGTTATAGTAGGTTTGTTTGCAATAGCTGAATGCAGGAAACACTACATGAGTATATCAACAGCTAAGTGAATATAATGCTAAGACATTCTGTTGTAGATTTATAATGGAATCACTCACAATAAAAATAAATTACCTATTGATGCATGAAAACATGGATAAATCTCAAAATTATTAGGACATCATGAAAAAGCCAATGAAAAACAAACAGATGCTGTATGCTTCCTTTCCCTTCCTTTCTCCTTTCCTTCCCTTTCCCTCTTCTTCCCTCTCCTCCCTTCCCTTCCCAGTAGCAGGGGTAAAGGAGAAGGGAGAAGGATGTGGGGAAAGGGTGTAGGAGAGTGAGTATGGTGCAAATACTGCATATATGTGTGTGTAAATAGAAAATGAGACCTGTTGAAACTATTTCAGGAATGGGAGATAGGGGCATAAAGGATAATGATGGAGGGGGTGTAAATGTACTCCAAGCACAATTATAAAAATAAATAATTAAAATAAAGAAAAAAGAAAATGAACCCAATGTCTGCATGAAATTTGTTGAACTGTTCTACAACCCACACCTTTTATTAAGGAAATACCATTCCACAGGCATTCTGAGACACTGGTTGACTAAAAAGTAAATAAGAAAGTCAAAAGAAAAGAAATAAAATTTCTATACTTGACTTTGCATTTCATTTTTTATTAGAGTTCTGTGTTGAGTAGGCATGGATGACAAGTACCTGGAGAGAGTGGGGTGCACCTCTACAGTGTGCAATACTATTTTTCTGAATTCTCAAAAGTGTCCACCTTCTCAGAATTACCTGATTCTCTAGGACTCCACTGGAGAAGCAATCTGATGTCAAGGTAAATAGATTTTTACTCTCATTCATAGCATTAAGATTTAAATTCCATTTCGTAAATGAGAAGAAGGCATTCTAAGCAGCACCCTCAACAGATATTAAAAAAAAAAAACGATCAGGGCCATTTTTTAAACATGTATTGAGAACACTAGTATTTTTCCCTTTGATTGTAGTAATTCCTCTCTGTTGGTCATGTACTATAATATGCAGGATTGAGTTATGCCACCTATTTGGAGCATATCTCTTTAGAAGATATGAGAGTGGGAGGGCTCACATCCTAATTTTTCTTTTTTTTTTTGGAGGTAATAAAGTTTGAACTCAAATCTTCACACTTGCAACAGCAGTTGTTCTACCACTTGAGCCACTCTTCCAGCATTTATTGCTCTGGTTATTTTGTAGGTAAGGTCTTGCTTTTTGTCTTGGCCAGTCTGGGACAAGACCCTCCTATTTTATGCCTTGGGCCATAACTGTGATAACAAGTGTGTGCCTTCATGACCAGGTTTTTTTTTTCTACTGAGATGAGGTCTCACAACTTTTCTGGCTTGGCTGGCTTGAAACTGCAGTCCACCCCTTCTCAGTGTCCTGTGTAGTTGGAATAACAGGGGCACAACACCAGGCCTAGCTATTGGTTGAGACAGATTTTGGGGACATTTTTGTCCAAACAGAGATCCTCCCAATCTCAGCCTCCTAAGTAACTAGGATAACAGGCATGAGCCAAAGGTACCCAGCTCACTTTGAATTTTGATAAAGGCATGCCATAATTTACAGAGATTGAAGATAAAAGCTAAGATATTGATGGTTTGAGGTTATTTATTAATTTTTCTAATATCATGATTCTGGAGTATAGAAGTCAATGACAGCTTTAGTCCAAAGATATTTCAATTAAAATTCATAAAATCTCATATATCAAAATTATATTTTATTTGACTTTGCTTAATTGTTAATTTGTATTTCAAATACATCTATGTTCTAAGAACTTAAACATGTACTGGATAATGCTATAAAACTAATTGAGACAGTCACCTTTATTATGGTTTTGAACAATGCTTACAGTTAGAATTAATGAATACATACATTACAAACATAAAAGAGGCATGATATACTTCCAACTGACAGATGCAAATGCCACTGGAATAATGTTCTCCTGAACAATGTACTGCAGGCTACTCTGTGTTTCACACCTACATTCTCATTCCTCCTGCAGCACTTGTGAACTGAATAAATAAATATAATAAAACTTTGTGAAAATGTTTCTGCATTATTCAAGTGTCCATGTATTATTTTTTTTCTTTCTGAATAGCTTATTTTTACAGCCTGCAGAGTCTGACATACAGTTTCAACGTGTTGGCGTAAACTTTGAACTCATAAACTCTGAAGCATGGTTTGTAAAATTAAATCCTTACAAAGATGAGCAAAGCGAGTAAACTCCCTGTACAGCTATCCTATCTCAACTACCAAAAACCCTTGGTCCTTCCTATTATTGCTTATACTCTCTCTTCAACAAAATTAGAGATAAGGGCAAAATAGTTTCTGCCTTGTAGCGTGGCGGTAGGGAGGGAGAGGGAGGGGGCGGTAAGAAAGGGAGGGGACGGGGGTGGATGACCTAAACACTGTATGCTCATATGAATAAAAGAAAAAAAAATGAGAACTAACAATGCTGTATTCATGCAAAACATGGCTATTAGAGTTTCATGATATTTACAATGAAAGTATTTCATACCATATAAGATAGAATATAATGCTTATATGGTAGCAAAATTATAAGTAATTTAGGTCTGAAACATGTAAACATCTTTAATGAAGGGTCATGCATGTCTCTACATCCTTTGGTGAACTTCTGCACGGATCACATTTGTGACTCCTTTCTGTGTGCACTCACAATTTTTAAAGGCTGAGATGTACTTTTTGAACTTGCCTAGTGAATCACATTTAATAATTGATTTATTCAACAAATACAAATTAATTTTTTAACCATTTTTCACCCTTGCAATTAAGTACAATTGTAATTTTAAAAAATTTTTTATTCATTTATCAACAGGTGCGTACATTGTTTGGACCATTTCTCCCCCTAATCCCTACCCTCTCCCTCTCCCCCCACCCCCCTTTGCTTCCATGCAGTACCTGTTCTGCCCTTTTCTCCAATTTTGTGCAAGAAAAGACATAAGCAAGAATAAGAAAGACAAAGTGTTTTTGCTAGTTGAGATAAGGATAGCTATATAGAAAGATTCTTAGCATTGCTTCCATGCGCAAGTGTGTTACAACCCAAGTTGATTCCTCTCTACCTGACCTTTTCACTAGTTCCTGATCCTCTTCCCATATTGACCTCTGTTGCTTTAAGGTTTCTGTATTAGCTCCTCTGCAGTGGGAACATCAGACACTTTCATGTTTTGGGTTTCCTAACTATCCCCATAACTCCCATATGTGCTTTCCCCTAGCATGTGACCCAAGTCCAACAACATTGCTGTATTTTCCCTAGATCTAAAGTCCACATATAAGAGAGAACATATGATTCTTGGTCTTCTGAACCTGGCTAACCTTGTTCATTCTTCTCCATGTCTGAGTAAAACTCCATTGTGTACAAGCACCACATTTTCTTAATACATTCGTCTGTAGTGGTGCATCTTGGCTGTTTCCATAACTTGGCTATTGTGAATAGTGCTCCAATAAACAAGGGTGTTCATGTACCTCTGGAGTAACCTGTGTCACATTCCTTTGGGTATATCCCCAGGAGTGGGATTACTGGATCTTATGGCTGATCTATGTTTACATTTTTAAGATGTCTCCATAATTTTTTCCAGATTGGTTACACTAGCTTGCATTCCCACCAGCAGTGTATGAGGGTACATTTTCCCCCACATCCTCACCAACACCTGTTGTTGGTGGTGTTTTTGATGATGGCTATTCTAACAGGGGTGAGGTGAAATCTTAGTGCGGTTTTGATTTGCATTTCCTTTATGGCTAGAGATGGTGCACAATGTTTCATGTGTTTTTGGCTATTTGAATTTCTTACTTTGAGAAAGTTCTGTTTAGTTCAGCTGCCCATTTCTTTATTGGTTCAATGATTTGGGGAAAGTTTAGTTTTCTGAGTTCCCTGTATATTCTGGTTATTAGTCCTTTGTCTGATGTATAGCTGGCAAATATTTCCTCCCATTCTGTGAGTGTTCTCTTCAGTTTAGAGACCATATCTTTTGTTGCAGAAGCTTTTTAATTTTATGTACTTCCATTTGTCCACACTTTCTCTTATTTGCTGGGTGCTGGGATTCTATTGAGGAAGTCTTTGCCTATATCTATTGCTTCCAGAGGATTCCCTGCTCTTTCCTGTGCTAACTTCAGAGTTTTGGGTCCGATATTAAGATCCTTGATCCATTTTGAGTTGATACTACTACAGAGTGATAAACATGGATCTAGTTTCAGTTTTCTGCAGGCAGATAATCACTTTCCCCAGCAACATTTGTTGAAGATGCTGTATTTTCTCCATCATATATTTTTGGTGTCTTCATCAAAAAATAGGGTGGGCATAGCTGTGTAGATCCACATCTGGGTCCACTATTCTGTTTCACTGGTCTTCATGTCTGTTTTTTTGCCAGCACCATGCTGTTTTTATTGCTATGTCTTTGTAATATAGTTTGAAGTTGGGTGTTGTGACTTTTTGCTGAGTATTGCCTTAGCTATTCATGGTCTCTTGTGTTTCCAAATGAATTTTAGGCTAGATTTTTCAATCTCTGTAATGAATGTCATTGTGATTTTGATGGGAATTGCATTGAACATGTAGATTGCTTTTGGTAGTATGGCCATTTTACTATGTTGATTCTTCCAATCCATGAGCACAGGAGATCTTTGCACCTTCTGTAGTCTTTCTTGATCTCTTTCTTCAGGGGTTTGTAGTTCTCCTTGTAGAGGTCATTTACATCCTTTAAGTTTAGTCTTAGTTATTTGATTTTTTTTTGAGGCTATTGTAAATGTAACTGTTTGCATATATTCATTCTCAATTTGTTCATTATTGGTGTATAGAAAAACTAATGATTTTTGTAAATTGATTTTGTATCCTGCCACCTTTCTGTAGCTGTTTTTGGTGTCTAGGAGTTTTAGGGTAGAGTTTTTTGGATCTTTCAGGTATAGGATCATATCATCTGCAAATAGGAATATTTTGACAGTTTCTTTACTTATTTGTATTCCTTTTATTTCTTCTTCTTGCCTAATTGCTCTGGCTAGGAATTCCAGGACTGTTTTGAATAGGAGTGGGGATGGTGGGTACCCTTGTCTCACTCCTGTTTTTAAGAGGACATGCTTTTAGTTTTTCACCATTAAGTTTGATGTTGGCTATATGTTTGTCATTTATAGCCTTTACAATGTTGAGGTACTTTCCTTCTATTCCTAGTTTTCTTAGAGCTTTTATCATGAAATGGTGTTGGATCTTGTCAAAGGCTTTTTCTGCATCTTTTTAGATGATCCAAGAAGTTTCTGTCTTTTCTTCTATTAATTTGCTGTATTACATTTATAGATTTCTGTATGTTGAACTACCCCTGCATCCCTGGGATGAAACCGACTTGGTCATGGTGGATGATCATTCTGATGTGTTGGTGGATTCAGTTTGCCATTATTTTATTGAGGATTTTTACATCAATGTTCATTGAGGAGATTGGCCTATAGTTCTCCTTTTTGGAGGTGTGTTTGTCTGGTGTGGGGATGAGAGTAATATTGGCTTTATAAAATGAGTTAGGCAGGGTTGCTTCCTATTTCATGGACTAGTTTAAGGAAGGTTGGTATTAGTTCTTTAAAGGTCTGATAGAATTCAGCAGAGAATCCATCAGGTCCAAGACTATTCTTTTTTGGGAGACTCCTTATTGCTTCTTCAATTTCATTTTGTGTTATAGATCTAGTCAGGTTATTAATATGCACTTGGATCAACTTTGGCTGGTCATAAGTATCTAGAAATCTTTCAATTTCTTCAAGATTTTCAAATTTATTAGAATATAGGTTCTTAAAGTAGTCTCTGAGGATTCCATGAATTTCCATGGTATTTGTTATCTCCCCTTTTGCATTTCTAATTTTACTGATTTGGGTTTCTTCTCCCCTCATTTTTGTCAGGGGTCTTTCAATCTTGTCTATTTTTTCAAAGAACCAGCTTTTTGTTTCACTGATTCTTTGGGTTTTTGTTTGTTTGTTTATTTCCATTTCATTTATTTCAGACCTTATTTTTATTATTTCTTTCCTTCTGCTTGTTTTGGGATTTGCTTGTTCTTGTTTTTCTAGGATTTTGAGATGTAGCATTAGGTTATCAATTTGAGATCTTTCTGTCCTTTTAATATACGCACTCATAGGTATAAACTTTCTTCTTAGGACTGCCTTTGCTGTGTCCCATAGGTTCTGGTCGGTTGTGTTTTCACTTTCATTAACTTCCAGGAACCTTTTAATTTCCTCTTTTATTTCATCAATAACCCATTAATCACTGAACAATGTGTTTTCAGCTTCCAATTGTTTGCATGTTTTCTACTGTTGTTTTGTTTTTGAGTTCTAGTTTTAATGCATTTTGATCAAATAGAATGCATGGGATTATTTCTATTTTCTTATATTTGCTGAGGCTTGCTTTGTTCTCTAAGATCTGATCCATTTTGGAGAAGGTTCCATGGGCTGCTGAGAAGAATGTATATTGTGCGGAAGTTGGATGAAATATTGTGTAGACATCATTTAGGTCCATTGGCTCTATGATGTGATTTAGTTCTAGAATTTCTTTATTGATTTTTTATTTGGATGATCTATCTATTGTTGATAGTTGGTATTAAGTTTCCTTCTAGCACTGTGTTGGAGTCTATATATATTTTTAGGTCTTTCAGAGTATGTTTGATGAAATTGGGTGCATTGATGTTGGGTACATATAGGTTCATAATTGTTATTGCCTTTTGGTGTATTTCCCCTTTTATTAGTTAGAATATCCTTCTTTATCTCATTTGATCAGTGTAAGTTTGAAGTTTACTTTGTCTGAGAAAAGTATTGCTACCCCTGCCTGTTTTCAGGGGCTACTGGCTTGATAAATCTTCTACCAGCCTTTCACCTTAGGCCAGTGCTTGTTTCTGTCGATGAGATGGGTCTCCCGTAAGCAACAGATTGTTGGTTCTTCCTTTTTAATCCAGTGTTTCAAACAGTGTCTTTGATGGGGGAATTAAGTTCATTAAAATTCAGTGTTAGTATTGATAGGTATGTGGTGATTGATTCCTGTCATTTAGTTGTTTTTGTTGTTTAAGGGTTTGAGTGTGTGCAGCATAATCAGTGTTACTGTCTTCTTTCTTGTCTTTTCCTCTCCTGTGATTTTGTACTGACTGCCCTTTCATGGTTTGTTTTCTTTCACTTTCTTTGTGCAGAATTCCTTGAAGTTCTTTTGTAGTCATGGCTTGGTGGTCATACATTGTTTTAGTTTCTGCTTATTGTTGAAGACTTTTATTGCTCCATCTATGTCAAATGATAGTTTTGCTGGGTAGAGTTTCCTAGGGTTGAAGTTATTTTCATTCAGTTCCCAGAATACCTCACTCCATTCTCTTCTTGCTTTTAAGATTTCTGTTGAGAAATCTGCTGTGGTTTTGATGGGTTTCCCTTTGTATGTTATTTGTTTTTTCTCTCTTACAGCCTTCAGTATTATTGCTCTATTCTCTGTGCTTGTTGTTTTAATGATAATATGTCATGGGGTAGTTCTATTTTTGTCAAGTCTGTTTGGCATCCTGGAGACTTCCTGTACCTGAATGGGCATAGTTTTCTCTAGATTTGGGAAATTTTCAGTTATTATTTTGTTGAATATATTATGTATTCCTTTTGTCTGCACCTCTTCTCTTTCAATGCCCATGATTTTCAGGTTTGGTCTGTTGATGGAGTCAGTGAGTTCTTGCATATTCCTTTCACACATCTTCAGTTGTTTGACTAATAGCTCTTCACTTTTTCCTTTAATTTCCATTTCATCTTCAAATTCTGTGATTCTGTCTTCTCCTTGTTCCAGTGTGCTGGAGTGAACTTCCATTGTGTTTTGTATTTCTGTTTCATTCTTTTTTCTGTGGTTTTTCATGGGTCACTTCCTCTTTAATATTGTCAATTTTCATCCTTAACTCATTTATCTCTCTATTTATGGTGTTCTCTGTTTCACTTTGGTATTTATTTAGGGCCCTATAAGTTTATTTATTTGTTTTTGTGTGTCTTCTCATATTATTTATTTTTGTTGTCTTGGAATTTTTTGAGTGCCTCTTTTACCTTTTAGGTGATCATGTCTAGTAACATCTCCATGTAACTCTCAGTGATTACTTTCAGAATTTCTTTTTTCATTGCATTCTTATATGCTTAGTTGAGTTCCTTAGCATAGTTTATCTTTGTTTTGTTGGAGTCTGGAACTGTGTATCTGTTTTCTTCATTTCCCTCAGAATCCTGTATTAATTTATTTTTGTGCAGAGAATTGTTTCCATCCCTTTTTCATCTTCCTGTCACTCCACTTGCTACTGTTTCTGTCCTGGTCTGTGTGTAATTTAGTGTAAGCTAACTTACAATAGTAAAACTAACAAAACAAAGAAAGAAAGACAAAAAGAGAAATAAAAAATAAATAAATCAAGAGGGAGAGGTCTTGGACAAACTGGGAACAAAACAAACAAGCAAACAAACACATAAAAAATTCCAGGTTCAGGAACAGTAGAATTTCAGTCTTAGTAGTTCTGGTGTTACACCTTCAGCATCCAGTCCTGGTGTTTGCATTTCAGTTGAAGCTCTCTCTTAGTCTCACCAGGTGATTGGGGAGACTTGCCATTTTTTTGCCCATCTTTCAGTGGCAGTTGCTTAGTCATCTCCTCCCTCAGTGAGGTGTGGTTTGTCCTTAGGTTCTGCAGATCAGCTCTATGGTTCACCAGCTTTCCTGTTTTTGTCTCGCCCCCTTCATCTGGGGCAAGGTCAGAGGTCGGTCAGGTGCTTCCCTGCTGTCAGCGTGTTATGCTGGTTTGCTGATTATTTTTGAGTTTTGCCATGTCATTTGACTTTGGATGTTGTTCACTGTCTCAGGAGATGAGCTTTTTGTACTGCTGTTTGCCCTATTTCAGGCAACAGATTATCACTGGCCCACTGTTGGCCTGTCTGCCTTACCAGTCTTTGTTTAGTGAAAGTTTCCATCAAAATCAGTTCCTTGCCCCTCTCCCCTTCTCAGGTTCACTTAGAGCACCCTGCTCCCTCTGTTGTGTGTTCCTTTTCATTTCCTTGTTTATTTTTCAGTTTTTTTTTTTTTTTGCGGGGCAGGGGTCAGTCTGTTCAGGGGGGTATGCTGGTTTATCCCAGGGGTGGCTGTGGGAGTACCATTTGCCACTTATTTGCTCACCTGTTGGTCTGCTGGATGTCTCCTGAGCAGGTTTGGAGCCCACATCTGGCGGTGTGGGAGCCCTCCTGCTTTCTCAGTGTAATGTGGTGCAGAGAAACTTTTTATGGGCTGGGGGTTCAGGGTGTCAAAGCCCTGATTCCTCTTGGTGCTTTTTTTCTGGCAAGTGTGGCTCCAGCATCTCAGTAAAATTTTTGATTTATGGAGCTCATGCTGTCTGCTTCTGCATTCTAGTCACCATCTTGGATCCTCTCCAATTACAATTGTTGCCACATTCTTAGAAGGCATTCAAACAAGTCACTGGCCCACTCTAAAATTATGCTCTTTCCAACTTTGATGCTGAACCTGAGGTTACAGACAAGCAATCTGTACTGAAAGATCTTCCTAAAGAAGATGAATGCAGTGGCCTGAACGGTGCATCTGAGTCTTGCCAGAACCTGACTCCAAGCCTGGTGCTTTAGCACAAATGATCATGAACTTGCTTTCTCATCTGATCTGACATATATAAAATCAAAGGGGAGACTCTGAAGACATGAAGCTTGAGTGCTTTTCTAAGAAAAGTATTCTTAATATCATGTTTAACAATGAAATGTTGAGGTTCTGAAAAACTGCAAATATATTCATTCAACATTGTTCTGAAAAATCTAAATAGCCCAACAGAGCAAGAAAAATAAATAATATGCCTATTGGAAAGAAGAAATTATTGTTAATTGCAGGTGGCATAATTTTATTCTAATATAGCCTTATTGAGTCTACAAAAATTTCCCTCTTAAGAGTTAGTAAGTGAAGACAGAAACAGGAGAATTGTTGTCCAAGTCCACTACAGGCAAAAATGTCAGCAGAGAGACTCTGTATCAAAAACCAGCTGGGTTGTGGTGGTATATTCCTGCAATCTTACCCATTGGGGAGACAAAGGAAGATTATTAAGGTGTGAGGTCAGCATGGGCAAGAAAATGCAAGATTCTATTTGACAAAACATAACAAAGGAAAGGACTGGGGATGTGATTCAAGCATTGCTCTAGCAAGCCTGAAGCCCTGAGTTCAAGTGCAAGTTCTGCAAAAAGAAAGAAAGAATTAGGAAGAAAAGTTAGTAAAGTTGCTACTAGTAAGGAAAAGTGGAAAAATAAAATTTAAAACTTACTTTTTCATTAAAATATGAAATGATTAAAGATAAATTAAATACAATAAGTACACAACTTTCACACACATATACACAGAATATTAAAGGAAATGGAGGCAAAACATAAAATACATGAAAAAATAGGCCATGTTTATGGGTAAGAGTTGATATATTTAAGATGCTAATTGTATCCACATTTATCGATTCATTCATAATAATCAAAATCAAATTTCCAGCTGCATTTTCCATAGATGTTGACTAGCTTATTCTAAAGCTTACATGAAAATGAAAATATTTAGAAAAACTACAATAAGAAACTAAGAACAGCTGGGTGCTGGTGACTCCTGCATCTAATCCTAGCTTCTTGGAAGGCTGGGATCAGATTCCAAGCCAGCCCAGGAAAATAGTTCATCAGACCCTACCACAAAAATACCCATCACTAAAAAAGGCAGGCAGTGTGGCTCAAGTGGTAGAGTACCTCCCAAGCAAGCAAGAGGTCCTTAGTTCAAACTCCAGTACCATAAAAAAACAAGAATAAAATTAGAGGAAGTACAGTCAATGATGTGAAAAATATATCTCACTATGTAATGTGATAGTGGAAGAAGTATGGACAAATTGACAAATCATATGTAATAGAGAACATAAAAGTACACAGGTATTGATTCTTTTAATAAGGCATCAAGTAATTTAAGGTAAAAAGTTCTTTGGAGAAATAATGCTTGAACTAGATAGATATACAGAAAAAATTTAATGACTGAAAATATGGCTCATTCCAGACACAACATGAATTCAAGACAGGTCATATTCCTAAATATTCAAGTTAGAGTGAAACATAGAGTAGAATATCATTGATCTTAAGCTATATGAAGCTTTCTGTAACTAAACACAAGAAGTACTAGCTATGAAAGAAAAAGTGGTATATTAAATTTTGTCAAGTTTATTATTGTTTGATCATGCAAATATATTAAGAAAGTCAGTTTGAGAGGAAATATTCACCATGCACATACATAAAAGAAGACTGGTACCAAAATTTTTAAAGACCTCCTACAAATTAAAAATAGAGAAAAATAATTCAGTTAATGGAAATATTCATCTGTTTCTACTGTGAATCTGCTTTGTCACATGTCTCATTTACATTAGAACACACACTTTAAATTTTGGAAATGTTTGATTGTACTGTTGCTGGGCATATGAAAATATCCAAATTCTTTCCTGAATTATACCATTTATTAGCAAACCTACATTTGTGGAAGGTAGAATTCAGAGTTTGTTATATGGAAGATGACCCTGGGTCTAATGATATTTTACAGTGTGCTTATTCTGAATTCCTGCCACACACAGAACTGATCAGAGAAGTGTGAGACGAGTATACAGGTTACTACTATAATAGTAGAATAAGACTAAAATTATCACTTTATTATAAGCTCATTCAGATTTTGATAACCTCAAATCAGAATTCTGGTAAACTGGTACAAAAGGATTAAGAAAGTCCTTTATATCTTTTCTAAGTACAAATTGCCTTCTGAATAGCCATGTGATAGAGGACACCAAGGTATGGCTAGCAGCAGGGATCCCAAGATGGTCTGTATTTCCAATTCATAAAACTGAAGAAATGTAGGCAAGAATCACATATACACACACAAAACAAGTTTTCTTATATTTAATATAACTGAAGCTGTTGGTTTGTCACCTGTAGTCCTTATTGGCTGTAGCATATTTCCCTTATTCCTTATATGATGAGAAATTTGATCATAAAGTAAAATTGAATATTATCAAATAATTTTGCAACAACTTTTGTAAATTCCACAATATTCCTCCACCCAGTACAATAATGAAAACAATAAGTTTTTGGCATCCATTGGATATTCATGTGGTGTTTGTTCCTCATTCTGCTGTTGTCAGGAGTTATGCCTATGAGTTTGTAGATGTTGAACCTTTTATATATCTCTGAGATAAATCTCACTTGGCCATGGTATAATTTTTTGATGTGTTGTTATATTTGCTTTGATATCATTTTATTGAGAATTTGACATCTATGTATCTGTTATCAGCCCTCCATTTTCTTTTGGGTTATGTCTTTATCTGATATTTGTATTAGGATAAATCTGGTTTCTTTAAAAGAGTATGACATGATTTCTTCTTTTTTTAACTTTTTGAGTAATTTGGGAAAAATTAGATTACGTTATTCTTGAGAGGTTTTACAAACATCAGAAAGTCCTGGACTTTTCTATGTTGGGAGACTTTTAATTATTGATTCAATTTCATTGCTCATTACTGGCTTTTAGATTTCTACTTTTTCTGAAAATGACAAGAATTTCAACAAAGAATGAATGGATTTGCTGTCAAACATTGCATATATAGATAGTTGTTGGTAACCATTACAAATATATGCATTTTCTATTAAAATATTTGCTATTAATCACAATATGTCTACATTGAAAAGGTAATATTGATTTCATTTAAGATTGTGAGCCTGTCAGAGATGATCAAAATGTGCAGAGATCAGAAATCCAATGACAGCTGGGAACATTAAAAGAAAAGAAGTCATAGATTTCTAACTAATTATAAAAGATTATTTCAAAACATACAAGTTGTAGTTCCTTATTTTCCTGTTTGTTATTGTTGTTTCCATTAAAGTGTTGTAAGACTCTAGCTAGCTTGAAAGTATCTAAAAATATAAAAATAAAAATGTAAGTAACAGGATGAAATTGTATAAAGATCAAGATATAAGGAGAAGAGGAGTATTTAGTCTTCTGAAATAGGAATGAAACTTTTTCTCTGAAAAGGAGGGGGTTTAATTATAAATGAAGCATTTTGATAGTAAAGACTTGAAAAACATCAATGATAAGGTTGTAATTATTTTACCTTGAATTAATTGTTTCTTTAAACTTCTAGGGCCCATACAACCGTTTTTGTCTGAACCGAAGAAATTTTGCTTGGTTGTTACACCATTTTTATTCATTACATTTATAGACATTGTCATTTACAAATCCAGTACTCTTATTAATTACGCATGGATTGAAAAGATGTGTCTGAAGTAAAATACTGTTAATTCATTCCTTTTGAACCTTTTCAAGTTCTTGTAAATAAAATGAGAAGAGAACTTATGAGTTCAATGCCCTGTATAGCTATCCTTATCTCAACCAGCAAAACCCCTTGTTTCTTCCTATTATTGCTTATACTCTCTCTACAACAAAATTAGAGATAAGGGCAAAATAGTTTCTGCTGGGTATTGAGGGGGGGAGCGGGAGGGGGTGGAGTGGGTGGTAAGGGAGGGGGTGGGGGCAGGGGGGAGAAATGAACCAAGCCTTGTATGCACATATGAATAATAAAAGAAAAATGAAGAAAAAAAAAAGAGAGAAGTTATCACTGTACTCAGAAGACTTGAAGAAAGTCAATTTGGTATGTTTCTAGAAACTTTTTGGAAGAAAAATATTATTATCAGTTTTAACAATATTACATGTTCTGCTTATTTGCCCTCAAAAAATTATGTGTTCAAATTGTTGAAATTCTTTGTGACATAAGTTTTCTTTGCTAAAATGTCTGAGTTGGTCAGAAAAGCATTGAGAGTATGAAAATCTGACTTCAGGGCAAAAAGACAGCAAGATCCTATTTCAAAATGTGTCTAGCATTTCACCTACATGGGAAATATAAGTAGGAAGATTGCTGTCCTGGCCCTCCCCAGGGAAAAATTTAATAATCACTAAAAACAAAAAAGGCTATTTTACAGAACACCTGTTTAGCAAGCACAAGACTCATTTCAAATCCAATACTGCCAAAAAATAAAGTAGGATAGAAATATATTATTTTTTATAACATTTTTATTTTTATTATTTTTATATTAAGTAACATCACTAACAACAAAGGGATATGAATCCAATTCAATCCGTCCTACTCTCAACATGCATATCTTTGGGAAACTTACAAAAATGGATTGCCTATATCTGATATTTCTTGCTTTAGTTATAAATTATGATACTTCAGTGTTGATTATGGGCTGTAGGGAGGAAAGTTGGACATGGCTGAAAACTGGAGATGATCCACTGGTATCACTTAGCTGAGGATTTTGTGGATTTATTTATTCATTTGGTCAATAATTAATTGACTTCCTATTTTATGCAACATAGAGTGAGACTATTTGTCTTGGAGCAAGAAGTTATTTAGTTTAGTGTTACAAGTGTTGCAATAATGATGGCTAGTAGTTACCATGGAAAATTAAAGGAGCAGCATGACCTAGCCATGAAAAATAATTAAAGTTATTGGAAGAGTTGTCCCAGGAGCAGACTTGAACAAGGTTGCTTAGGTGGAGGGAATGTTTCACAAGTAGATGACAATGATGACTAGTAGATGATTTTTTTTTAAAAAAGAGGAAGAAAAGAAGTGTCCTGGGGGAAGGACAGATTGACAAAGGTGCTGAGGAGGATGTGAATGTGGTGCATTTGAAAAATGGTGGAAGAGGGTGGGATGGCTGAAAATAAGATTGTATATAGATATCTTAAGAAATTGGGCTGAAAAGCTGTTCAAGTTATGTTATGAAGTCCATATGTAGTATGCTGAGTTTAAATGATACCAAAAGGAGCAAAAGTTTTTTGGAAGAAACTTCCAGACATTTTCTAAAAATATCTATATCTAAATAATTAAACACTAGAGTTCCACCATAGATTTTTATGGAGTATCTACATATCACCACTTGTCAAACAAACAAGCATTAGGCAGCTCCATCTGTGGAGTAAATTTGTCCGTAAAACTTACTGTTAATTCAAGACACATTTGTTTTTCATCACACTCATTGTAAGTCACACTGAGGCAGACTGATTTTACAAAATCATGTCTTTACAATTTCCTATCAGTGGAACTCTCACATGATATAATCTGCTAAATGGTTTATCTTAAGACGAAGTTAGTTTAAAGGAATTTTTGAGAAATACCATACTCAAATTCAGAGGTTATGACTTTTGAAAACTACAAATAATAATAAACATAAATGACTACTCTGAAAGTCAAGAGCTGTCTAGAATCTCTATTTTCCTTGCTCTCTATCTGTACTTCCACATTTTCTTCTTAATACCCATCCAACAAAGAAGTCCCCAGAACTTCTCCCTAGGTATCAAAACTTTTTTTTTATTTGGTTGGTTGTTTGGCTGGTTGATTTTGCTTTGTTTCTTTCACTACTTGTCTTCCTTGGGAGTGAAAGCCAAAGTAAGCAGAGACTGAGAAATATAAACTATTGGGAGAAGGAAGAAGGCTTCCTTACATAGGAAATTTCTAAACAAAGAAAAACCACCAACTACTTCACTGGAGTGTTTGAAGCAGACTACTGAAATGTAGTGGGAATATGGCAGAGATTTCAAGGAGTATGGAGGTACAAAATGGTTTTTATAAAGAAGGAAAAAAGTACTATCCCAGCTCTCAAGACCAACCCTGAAACAAGATAGATTTTGCTAGCTAGGGAAAGGGAAAGCAGTGGCCTCTAACACCATGCACTCTACAGACAGTTACTGTTTGAAGGAACCCGTGTCCCTCCCAGGCTCTCAGTCCTGTGAGTTGCTGCCAGGATTACGACACTGCAGCATTGTCCTGAATGCCCAGCCCATGTTTTCCCCTAAGAAGCAGATAAGCAAATAACCAATCCACCTTCATTCAGAGAAGTTGTCTGGGTGCCTATCCTGGGCAGATCTCCAGAATCCCCAGAAAGTGACCCTTGAAGAACTTCTAAATGGATAAGTACCATGTTGGGTCCCAGAGAGGCCCACAGATACTTACAGGTGCCCCACCCACTACTACATATGTTACTTGAATGTATAAGTTAAGAAGAGTTAGGATAGCAGCTACCACAGCTTACACAGGCAATGGGGAAGACTGGATAGAAAGAAGATGGCTAATGGGTGTGGGATTTTTCTTTTCTTTTTTCTTTCTTTTTTGAGATACTAGGGTGGTGCTCTATTACTTGGTCCATACCCCCAGCTTTGGAGTAGAGTTGGATAGGAGGAAAATCATCACATTTTACATAGCAACTTCACTGACAGCACCATTTTGAATATTTTAAAATAGTACAGAGGATATTACATTGCCAACACACTAAAAAAATACATATCTGAGGTAATAGATATGCCACTTATCCTGATCTGATCTTTACATATAGTGCAAATATATTACACAAATATGTTGAGATGTCCCATCATAATGCATAAATATGTACAATTACTATGTACCAGTTAAAAGTTCTTAAAAAGTAATAGAAGAAATGGTTAAAGGTTAAGAACAAATTTTTGAGTAGAATACTAAGATATTGTTTCAGGAACATATGAAAAAGCCAGTAGAAGGAAGCCAGTAGAAGGAAATATTTGGATGTACTGTTCCAAACTTTGCTTTTAGTTCTGAGTTCTCAATTATAACACTGAACTTTGCTTTTAGTTCTGAGTCTAAGAGGTGGGAGTTACTGGATCATTCAAACCTTCCTAATTGCTTAAACATTGTTAAGTGAAAAAGGCAGTCATACAGGGGCGCTTGAGTGGTTTACCTTGAATATCACAAGCATCTAAACCTACAGATTTCAGCTACAATTCTATACTGTTTTTCAAATAAGGCATAGCTAAGCATGATATCTTAATAAAATACTTTTTCAGGGGGAATAGAAAGCCCCATCCTGGAATGGGCACTGTTCTTCATGTTTATCTCTTGTAATCTAAGTATTACATTAATTCTTATGGAATGGGATGTAGAATGAAAAGCTTTCTTCAAGCATGTGCATAGTTGTGTGGCTGTTTGTATATGTGTATGGGATATATAGTAAATAACCAGGAAATATATTTTTCACGAAGTTTCTCCACAAAGTGGACAGAAATCTTTGTACATTTCCAGAATTGTTAACTGGTTATCCTTCCTGGCTGCTGTCAGTATAGAATTTAAAACCAAGGGGCAGCATATTTTCTGCAAGCTGTTTTATGTTTTACGTGTTGCCTCCTATAAATACTATACTTAAATATACATGCATGCATATTTTAGACACATAAATATGTATGTCTATATGACTATGTATTATAAATATGCATACATATATTTATGCACAGACCCGTGCATGAATACAGGTATGTATGTAATGTGCACATGTGTATCTATGTCTTTATTCAGAATTACTTAGGATACACCTTAAATCATACTGATTTTCCCCCATTGAATTCTCTGTAAATTCTTTGGTGAAAACATCCATGACATCACTCTTGTTGCTTCACACTCATATACAAAGATTGTTATTTAACTTTCTAAATTATTATCTTAAAATTTCATCCAATATTGTAGTTTCAATTTTCACTTGAGCATGGTTAATTTTTCTTTGAAATTCTAATTCTTATAAGACAATCTATAGTTTAACTTTCCCATTTTAACCACAACGAACAAATGACTTTTCTCATATCCGAGGCAAAACTGAGAAAAGTTAATTTACCATTCCACTTTATTTACCAAATACGAATTTCAACAACTTCTCTAAGTCTTAATGAAGGTTAGATGGGGAAAAGATCTAAATATTTCATGAATTCTTAGAATTAAAAATCAAAAATCCTAATAGAAAAATGGATGGTGTGTGGACAGTAAGAATAATAGGGATATTAACCCTACAATAAAAATAGTGTTGCCATGAATTAGACCTTCCTCTGTGAGATTACCAAAAATTAAAATTACATCATGGTCAGTGTCTGAAGAGGTTGGGGAAGATTATCAATAGTACTAGTGATCAAATTTTCTATGATGTTCATTGTACAACAAAATTAGGGAATATGTTGAAGTACTCAATTCCTAATTTCTTCCATGTATTTCACTATGTAACTTTTAAAATGGATTTGTGTAGGATACTGATGCCAGAGATGGTCAAGTTCATAGTGGTGAGGAGGAAAAGAACAGTTAGTAGAAAATAAGACCTAACTTAATTCAGTGTGTTTCCTTCAAAGTTCTGATTAATAATGTATTTATGTGTAATGTGCTTTGTGTTATAATTGCTGGTACTTGTTATGGGTTAATTTACTTATATATGGTTCTTCCTTGCTCACTTTCAAAATTTTCAAAGTCAATGTCTCCCATAACCAATCAGGATAGGAAATGTGTCCAATATAAGAGGAGTTATCCTTTGACAACTATTATTTCAAAGGATCAGAGTTTATAGATGACAATAGTGTTACCATTTAGATAAAGATGATTTTGATGTGCTGAGTTTTAGTAAAAAGTGGAGAAAGACACATCATATATCTGCATCTCATATTGCTACTCCAAAGTCAGTACATTGGCAGACAGCATAGATTCAATTTTAAGTAGATTTACTACTAAATCAAATAGTGTTTGAACTCAAGACCCTTTCCTTTCCAAATTACATAGTTTTAATGATTATTCAACTTTTAATTAAAGGTTTAAGTAATTTATTTTCTATAACTATTATAACTATTAAGATTAATCATAACTTGTAATAGCTTTTAAATTAACAAAGTCTTTCATTTAACAAATCTTTGTGCAGTAGGGCAAGAAATAATTATATTTTATTTCTCTTAAATGTGTTAGTAATTAACATTTCTAATTTTGCATGTGAAATAAATGCTCTTGTTTAAATATAAAATAAAATTAATGAAAACTGTACTTTGTAATTTAAACTGAAGTCAGAAAATACACCTATTCATTTGTTAATGTTTAATTTTTCTTGAAGCTTTTTGACCATACTTTCTTATGAGTTTCTGAAGATGATGGGATTTTTGTGACAAAAATATCCTTCAGAACATGTTTAAAAAACTAATGTATAAAAGAAAACTAAGGTTGAAAGTGCAAATAATGGTCAAAAATACAGATTTAGACAGGTTCAGAGTGTGTTTCAGTGCACTGACCTGGAAGCACCTGTGTATTCTTTAGAAGATAGTTTATCGATCAAAGTGCAGAGACACATTTCAGATAGCAAACTACCACTTGAGTTATAGGCCAGCAACACTTCATATCACTAGAAAAGGTATTGAAGTATTGCTAAATGTCATCTTGGGTGTTCTGAGCATAACTTTAGTAAATTGCTAAGCAGATGTTCTGTGTACCAGAGCAATTTAGTATAAAACAATTTTCATTCAAACAATAGTTGATTAAATTTGATAATGACCAGAAAGAAATAATTACTCTTCTAAGTAAAAACATAAATAAAGGCATAAAATTAAATTTTTATATCTCACTTATTATTTACAATTATAATTCAGTATGCTTTGTATTGAAAAAGCCTAAATTAAAATTCATATGGTCCTAAATATAAAAAATAATTGGCATTACTAATTAACTGCTTTAGATGACAAAGAAATATGTACAAAAGTTCTGATTAAAATATTTGAATTAAATTAATTCTCTAGATTTTATTTTCTGTTAAGTTAGAATACAAAACCACAAAGTATTCTATATATCATACTTAAAATATGTTAAAATTTTTTTCATTTCTAAATCTGTACAAAATAGCAATTTTACTTCATTTCTGTAGATTCAGAATCAGTTATAAATATGAATCACATTGTTTTCTCATGACTTTTAGAAGAAATCATTTATGTAAAAGAACATAATCAGGGTAAAAATGTCATTCTTGTCAACATTTGACTTATGAATGTTGAGAATGTCTTCTCAACATTTCTACATTTATTGGCAATAAAAAGAAGAAAATGTAACTATAAATGCATGAAGTACTACAAATAGACCATTTTATGGAAGATTCTAAGATAACTGTTTCAACTGTTGAAAGTCTAAATAAATTTAATGTTTTGTTCCAACATGGTCACCATAGAATTCTAGCTTGACAACTCATTAAATCTAATGAGAAAAAAAAAACCATTGAGGTCAGGTCTTGCCACAGAAGACAAGAAAGAGCATGATGCTTGAATTTACTTATTTTACCTTTTGTTTGAGAATAATGGAGATGAAAATGAGATTAAGTATAAAAACCCTTCTATATGTAATAGTAAAATAACAAATTTGTCAAGAAATTGTCTCATGAAGGAAATAACTTGGAGCTAAGTATGAGAAAATAAGTAAAAAATTAATGTCAGTAAAATGTGTTTTACATGTTCTTAGCCTGATCTATTACATTCTAGTAGAATAAAAATTAGAAATTAAGGGCATTTAAAATATTATTTAATTCTATTTGCTTTCTATTTTTCTGCTTAGCCTTTTAATGTTCACATATATTTCTCTTCTGAATTACTAGTGTTTGAGTGTTTTTAATAGATAACAATGTCCTTGATTTGTTTTAGTCAATGAATATTTGCACGCAAAAGAGAGGATAGGGAATATATGAGGAGAGATTAAAGACACCTCAAAATTCTTTGTTATTCCTTCCATTTGGAGTAGCAAGTGTAGTATAGTTCCCTTTTCCTTGAATCTGGGATGAATATACTAGCTTAGATTCTCAAAATGTAGTACGGAGTGGATAATAGGAATTCCTGTAGCTTCAACTCAGGGTGTGTGGAAAATCTTTGGAGCCATTATGACAAAAACTCTAACAACCCTGGGGCCCTAATACAGAGGCAAGAAGTCCCTTTCATGCTACTACTGAGCCCATGAAAGTTGTTTCTAATATTATGGTCCATCCCCAAATCTTTCCATTTGATATTCATGATTTGCATTCTTTTCTTGAAACTCCCCATTATTTTATGTATTTTACTCTATCTTCCTTTAGAGATTTTAACATATTAAGAATAGAAATTATAATGCTATCATCTGATAGTTTGAATCATCTCTGTGGCAGTTTCTTTTGATTGCATTGTTTTTTGATAAATATGTTGGGGATTCTCCTGTTATTTTGTTAAATATGTCACAAATACATGCTCTCATTTTTTACCAAATACTGGACATTATATGTAGAACAGTGAATTCTGAGTTCAATCATATTTGCATTTGAAATAAACATGCCTCTTTTCAGAGGACATTAACATAGAAATTGACATCATCTAGGCAAGGGTGAGAGGTGTTAGTGTTTTGTTTTTCCCTTGACTATGACATCAGTGACCTCAGTCTTCAGGTCTGTCCAATGTTGACATGATACCTCCTTAGGCTCAGAGTAGGGACTTTGGTTCCACAGTGTTTTTATGAGTGTTGGTTTTTCACTATCAACCTTTAGACACATGGTTTCCTATGTATTGGGCATTTTGGAGGTGGTTTCTCTCCATGCTTTTGTCCCTCATCAGCTGTATACGTCTGTGTTAGCTTCATGATAGGCAAGATAGGGGGTAGATGTGTACTTTGTTGTACTTGTCCAGCAGTGGCCTGACCCTTTTTACTTTAGCTAAAATTACAGGAACTTTCTCAGTGTTTTGTAATGCTATTAAGCATAAACTTACTCCACTAAAGAATCAAAGGAAACTCCCCTATGCAAGACCAACCCCAAGTGTTAAGAAAAAGTTTCAGCATCACTTAGATTTGTGAACACAAGCTATTTAAAACAACATGTTATCCTACACTGGGCCTTTGCCCATCCATAAACATTTATC
This sequence comes from Castor canadensis, assembly GCF_047511655.1. Lineage (NCBI taxonomy): Eukaryota > Metazoa > Chordata > Mammalia > Rodentia > Castoridae > Castor > Castor canadensis. Next base: position 60,616,933 of record NC_133398.1, read on the forward strand.
TGGTTTATTCTTATATATTTACATGGTGATTTGTGCATCTTTCCCCAGTGCTCTACAACAGGTGATGTAAGTTGTACCTCCTCATTTTCTTTGTACTTTTCTGTATTTGGAATTCAGGATACTTGATAACTTTCTGCCCCCAGTTTTCTGATGGCACCAAGGAAAATTATGATATGTCAGTCTATCTGACTTTCCCTCATTGTTAGAGGGAAAACAACATTCTTGAAATCTTTCTACCCTACATTTTAAGTAGAAATAGAAGTCAAAGTAGTTTTAGTTTTTTTTTTCTTTTGATAGATGGATGCACAAAGTAATTGTGAAACTTTTTGTGAACTCTTATAAGATTGAGTATTTGAGTAAATGTATGATATTCTTGGTACAAGAGTTGTACTACCTTGCATTCCCACCATCAGTGTATGAGGATTCCCTTTTCCCCACATCCTTGCCCACATTTGTTGTTGGTGTTGTTTTTGATGATAGCTATTCTAACAGGCATGAGGTAGAATCTTAGTGTGGTTTTAATTCGCATTTCCTTTATGGCCAGAGATGGTGAGCATTTTTTCATGTGTTTTTGGCCATTTGGATCTCTTTTTTTCAAAAAGTTCTGTTTAGTTCAATTGCCCATTTCTTTATTGGTTCATTGATTTGGGGGCAGTTTAGATTTTTGAGCTCCCTGTGCATTCTGGTTACTAGTACTTTGTCTGATGTATAGCTTGCAAATATTTTCTCCCACTTTGTGGGTGGTCTCTTCAGTTAAGAGACCATTTCTTTTTTTGTGCAGAAGAAGGCAAGAAAAAGCCTTCCAGGGATAGTATTGTGGTTCATTGCTCATCCTTTCTCCACATACGTATAAGTTATCAAACAAGAAACATTTTGACAAGCTTATCAATGCCTAAAATTAATACCCTTTCTGACACACTGGAATTCGGTAACAATAAGACTTATTGAAAATAATACTTAACATTAGTATAACATTTTATGAAGTAAGCCACTCTTATTTGTTTTTTTCTAAAAGTTGCCTTGAACACCAAAAATAAATGATATAACCTATTAAAACAAATGCTTATGACATAAAAAATATCTTAATAAGAGGACACTTTTGTCTTTGCTGTACTGAATATGTGAGTAGACACTCATGTATTCATTTTTATTGGTAAAAGGAAAATACAGTTCTTGTATATTATTATTTTTAGCAAAATACTACATTTCTTAAGGTTTCTACTAGGATAATCATCATTCTACCTCAAAATACATCCATTGAGAGGATGAGAAATTGAGAAAGAGAAAATTGAATATGCTTAAATAAAGCCCTTAAACGTGGATAATTTTTGTCTTTTCTGTGAAAAGTTTTTAAAGACCACATACATTTTGAGATTTCATTTTAGATTTGAAGTGAAAGTGAATCTGTTCGTACAAGATTTGCAAACAATTCTATTGACTCAAGTGGTCTGAATAGTTGATACAAGTACCTGAACTTTTTCACATTTTTCAAAAACCTCTTCTTTCTTCACTAAAATCTCCATTATCTTGCTAGCCATCCAGCTTCTATCTACTGTATTTGGCTCTGTTCTTAAGAACTTTTGTCTCCATCTTTACCAAAGTGTGAGCTTTTTTTCACTTTTCAATCTACAGCAAAAAATCAAAGCTGGAATCCTGTGTTGATTAATGCATTCTCTTCTGGATTCCCAATATTTGACCTAACTCATCTCTAACCTCTTTAAACTCAATTGTATCCTCTTTCCTCACTGATATATGAGAGTAGAAACTTCATCCTTAAAAAATCACATGTGAATGAAAGTGGTAATAGCCATCAACAGCTCTCAATGCACATCACCCACTTCTTTTAACCTCTTGTATATTTAAAATAAAATTTCTACCCATCTGACAGAGTTTAGTGAGGACATTATTGTGGAAAACTATTTTGTTGAATACAAAGTTTCCTCTATCACTTTGAGCTATATCCCAGCCATGAAAATGTGCTTTATTTGGCTTATTTCTGGGAACAGATCAAGGATTTAGTGGAATGCTATGTATGTGCTCCTGAAGAACTTGCAACATTCATTTGTTGTGTGGTGTGTTACAAAAATGTAGACTAGTTTAAGTTGGTTAACAGTGTTATTCAGGTCATTTGACTTAATGCTGGCTATCTGCTCACTTGTTCTATCAATTACTGCAAATGACTTGTTGCAGTTTCAAATTATTTTTGTGGATTTATCTATTCTTCCTTTGAGAGCTATTAATTTTTGTTGCATGTGGTTTGAAGCTTGCTAGTACAGACATGCACAATTACGTTTCATATTTTCTTTGGAAGAACTGACCCTTTTATCAGAATGTAATGACCTGTTGATACTGTCTTTGTGAAGTTAACTTTTTCTGAACTTAATATAACTACATTTGTTCTTTTTATTAGTATGCTATGACATGTCTTTTTGCATCTTGAAACCTGTATCTCTATATTTGAAGTAAATTTTCTTTAAATAAATTCTACTTTACCACATCAGTTTATGAGAAATTCAACAGAGTCTGTCTCAACTCTTGATTCCATTCAAGAATCTTTCCTCTTTTGAATTCTTTGGCCTCTGACTTCAGTTCTTTTTTGGGCTTCAGGAAAAACGTTAGTGCAATGCTAATGCTATAGTGATGAGGAAAGCTGCCTTTCAAATAAGATCACTAATTTGTAGACATTTCCATTTTGTTTGTGGTTAATAAAGTTATGAGTAATAGTTTCTTCAGTTCCCTATTTTTGAGCTTTTTTATACATTATACATATGTATATATAATTCATATAATTAATATGTTCTATTAATTAGTAAAATGTATACAATTCAGTTTATTAGATATAGTGAAGCAAACAACTTTATCTACTTTCTCATTACACAAAATAAACTTTAAGTGGTTTACCACTATGCATTCTTCTTGATGCCAGCTTTCCATACATCTCCTACATTAGGAACCAGAAATCCCTGTTGTTCTTATCTTTAATAACTGTTTGTTGTTATATTTAATAAATGTTTACTTTAGTCAAATTTTATCTACTAAGTTTATCATATATGCTTTTTTACTGGTGGCACTGGGGTTTGAATTCAGGTCCCCACACTTGCTAGGCAGGCGCTCTTACCACTTGAACCACTCAACCAGCCCTCATATTTGCTTTTTAAAATTAATTAATAAATGTTCTAACTTCCCTTGATATTCAAATACTGAAGTTACATTACATTCTTAGGAAGAAAAGGGACAATGTTTTGATTTAGTATACATGTTAAGAATAATTAATTTTACTAATGATGAAGATAGAAGATTTTGTGGAATTTTCCCTTCTAGCATATTCTTCTTGTGTTTTGAAATCTTTCATCCTGGGTTAATAAAGTGAGTTGGAATGTCTTCTCTATTTTGTAAAAAAGTTTGTATAAATTAGTGTTAGTTATTTCTCCCTAAAGAGTTTGATAGAACCCAATAATATAGACTATTGTGTCTGGAATTTTTGTAGGTGTTGAAATATTTTGATTAAATTTATTTAAAAATATGAAATTATTGCTAATTATATTTCTTTTAAATGTATTTTTCTTTAAAAAAATTCAATGTGGGTGGGAGTAGTGGCTCAATCCTGTACTCTTAGCTACTCATGAGGAAAAAAGTGGGAGGATCACAAGTTGAGGCCAGCCTGGGCAAAAAGTTGACATGTGAGACCCCATCTTAACAAATGGCTGGGCACTGTTACATGTCTGTCACCCCAGGTATGTGGCTGGAAGGATCATGATCTAGGTAGACCTCAGCATAAAGTGAGCATGGATTTTTGATATATTTAATTAATTAATTAGTTTGTTTGTTTATTTTGGCACTACCAAGGGTTGAACTCAGGGCTTCATGCTTTCTAGGCAGGTGCTCTACTACTTGAGCTACTCTCCAGTCCTTTCTGCTTTGGTTATTTTTGAGGTAGGGTACTGCTTTTTGCCCAGCTGTGCCTGGATTTATGATTCTCCTATTTATATTTCCCTGCACAGATGGAATGACAGGTTCCTGACACTGCATTCAGCCACCGGTTGAGATGAGGTCTTGAAAACTTCTTGCTCAGACTAGCCTCAAACCACTATCCTCCCAGTCTCTGCCTACTGAGCACATAGGGATGCTCTGTATTTTTCAGTGAAATGACATGAGTTTGGCTTTTGATCCTAGAACATGGTCATTTGGAAATATGAAAAGAAGTGTGTTATGAACTTGTTTTCCAAAATATTTCTTAAGTGGTAACTCAATCAAAACTTTAGTTATGTTTTTGATATCTTTATTCTTGCTGATTTTTGATATGTTTTTTTCTAAGGTACCAAAATTTTTTTCAATTCCATATAATTATTGTCAATTTTTCTGTTTCTCCTGGTCCTACAAAGTTTTGTTTCATATACTTAGTATAATGTATATAGTTACATGTGTAGATGCCTTTAGTGGAATGTTACTTATTTATATAGCTGCTTATGTATTTTTAAGACAGGCCTTCACTGTGTAGCCAAGACTGGCCTCAAACTCACAATGCTCACCTTGGTTTCCAGAGTGCTAGGATTACAGGCATGTAACCACCATGTTTGGATTTGAACTTTTAGTCTTTATAGAACATACCTCTTAATATGTTATAATGATTTTGCATTAGTATTCAAATTGATATTTATATATTTTCATAAGGAATTTTTTGTTTTATGCATAGGTAACATACCTGTTCTATTGTTTTAGTTCCAAATGTTTCTTATTCTTAAATATTTCTGTTTTTTTCCTCTATTGGCAGTGCTGGGATTTGAATGCTGGACACTGCACTTGCTCAGCATGTACCACACCATGCAAGTTCAAAAAAATTTTAATATATGATAAAATTGCTTCTTAACTATTTACATTTTACATGATTAGTGACTTACTATATTTAAAGCATACATTCAACTTCCCTCATATTTGTACGTTCTTTTTCTCTCTCATTTCCCTATTGATGTATTAAGATACATTAAAAATATTTCTTGTTTTCTTTTAGTTAGTTTTACACTGATATTATTTTATTCTACTTGTTTTTTTAATAAGTTTATTAGGATATATTCATTATACAGGGGGATTCATAGTGAAATTTTTGATTAGGCTTATATAGTGGATTAGTTACACCTCTGTCCTTCATATAGGTATATGAAGTCCACCAACCATATACGTCCACCTTAATCTCCTTCCTTCACCCTTCTGCCTCCCAGTAGTACACCTATTTGCTCCACTACAGTTTACAAGCTCCATTTCTTCATTTGATTTTTATATAAAATATTACCTTTACTAATTTGACTACAGCATAAGGATCTTGGAATACTTTTATTTCTTCTCAAATATTGGGTTACTGTTTTCATTTACTTGTACTTGGCTCATATTTTTTGCTATTTCCTAGAGAAACCTCTTTATTTACTTATTTATCATTATATTAGCTTTTCATTCCTTTTGTATGTCTTTGCTTACATTTTTTTCCAGCACCAATTTAAATATCTCTCAGCTTGTGTCTGCTTAAAATGTTGTACATTAATGTTTAAATATACTTTAATTTTGAAGAATAATTTCATTTGACTTTGAATTCTACTGTTTAGTTATTTTCTTTCTGCATTTGGATATCATTTTATTATCATCAGACTGCCTTCAGTTTGATGTCAGAATTCCTTTCCCTCATTTGAAGAAAATGTGTCTTCTTGTTACTTTCTTACCGTTTCTGTTTTTCTCTTTTTAGCAGTTTCAATTTGCTGGTTTTAGCAATGGCTTTCTCTGGATTTATCTTTCACACTGTTTGGAGAGCCCCTTGGTTTCTTTTGTTATTCGTGTCTTTTATAATTCTGCTTCGGGTTTCCCTTCCTCCTCTGTGACTCCAGTTACAGTACATCAGAATATTTACTATTTTTTCTTACATATTACATATATCTTACAAGTGCCATTATTCTGAACACCTGGACATTTTTCATTAGACTATTTTCTACTGATTCAGGGATATCCTTTCCTTTGTGTTAAGTTGCTACTAAGTCTTCTAATGTTCTGTGGATGCCAGTGATGATATTCTTTAGTTTCATAATTTCCATTTGATATTAATTTTGTTTTTCATACTAATTTTGTGAAATTGTCACTTCTGTGTTGGATTCTGTGGTTCACTTACTTCTCCCTCTTTATATTGCTTTGATTTTGTCTTCTGACATCCGAAGAATTTTAAAAGTATATGTTACTGGTCATTTTCAATGAATACAAAGTAGAGATTAGTTGAGACTCCAAATTTAATTATCTTTCAGTTGAAAAACAATTTTGTCATGTTGTTAGAACATGTGTATGTTATTTCATCTTGAAATTGAGTTTGGTCAAGGCTATATTTGATCGTTTGTAAGTGTTAGTTTATTTTCAATTTTTGTTTACTATTATGTTTTAGCACCACTGGATATAGAATGTGCATGTGTGTATAAATAAGTAGTGCATGTGTATGTGTCTGTGTGCATGTGTGTGTGTGTGTGGCACCCAGGACATCAATACATAGTGCTGTCGTTCAGTACTCTGAATTCCCTGAGATTCTTCCTGTGTCTCTCAGGCTATTAGTCATCACTTTCTTGTGTATTTAAGTATGTCATTGCAAAACCATTTAGAAACAAATAAATGCCTTGAATTTAAAAAGTGCCTTCAAATGTTGGACTCCCTTCAAAGTGTTTCTTTCAGTCTAACATATTAGTTGACCTGATAGACAACGAACTCTAATTTCTAAACCACTCCCCCATGGAATTCTGGGGATTTAGCTTTTTCTTATCAACCATTGCCAAATCTTCTTCATTGAATGATTAGTTTCTCCTTTCAAAATGGTAAATACCTTGTAAGAAATGCATTGAATAAATTTGAATCCACTGCAGTTTTCTTGTATTCTCTTTGTGATTAATGTTCTTTAGTCTGTGGATATTTTAGTGTCTACAAAGAGGTGTTGTTTTGAATTTATGATTATTCTTTGTGGAGAGTTAATATACAAAAAAGATATTCTTTTCTCATTATTTGTATTCATTATTTTTGTTCATTAACTTTATGTCTGGATTTCTATGTCACCATCTTCATTTTTACAGATAAATATTGTAGTTTCTATATTACAGAAAACTACCTTAATATTTATATCCCCCAATATATGAATAAGGAGAGTACATCTCAAAAAATCACTTGCTTTGATTATTATGGTAACAGAGGGATTGAGGGAGAATAGGCTATTTATACTAATCCCAAATTTTACCTTTCCTTTATGTTTCCCAGGTTTTATTCCCTATTTGGAAAACTTCACTTTCTAAAACTAAAGAATAAAATTTTCATGCCATCTTTTGTTCAGTGATATAGTCAATTTTACTCATGCTGCTGTGCAATCAGCAAGGAAGCAGAAATGAAGAAATAAGGAATTATTTCTACTATTTTCTGTTAGTTGGAAGGTATGCCTGTTAGTGAACTTTGTCAAAAGACAGGGACAAAGAAATGGCATGGTGCTGCATTTATTATTTTAGTGTCAATGTGACTAGAGGGTATGGTGCTATAATAACAGAAAGTGAAACTGCCTTCCAGTTGATAAGAGAACTGGGGAGAAGATAATAATTACAGCAAAATTCCCTGAAGGGTTTTTAATCAAGCATGGAAGAAATTTTGGGTTCACACTTCTATAATAAAATGCCTTTATTTCACCTCGGAACTCATCTGTTTGGATAGGTTTAACTCCAGAAGGAGTATCCCAGAAGGAATTCAAAGAAGCTCAAATGCAAAAAGAAATTCATGGTGCCAGATAAATTCTATATGGCTTCTACTAGCACCTTTCTTTTTAGTGATATTATATTTAATAGTTAAACCTAATTTACAGTGTTCCAATGTGACTCCTTTGAAAAGAATTTTATTTTTTTATTTAGAAAAACAATGATAGTGAGGGAAATACAAAAATTCTCTGTGTAATTTTGATTGACTTGGCAATATTAAGGCACCACACTCTGCAGAATCAATAGCCAGAAAGTATTCAGTAGTCCCATAAGGTCAAAGGGAACTTTGTGAACAAAGAAAGGTTTGAAGGCAGGAGGGCAACTGGTAAAGAGAGGAGGATGGCCATGTAGGTTAAAGTGAAATCATACTGATGTGGCTGTGACAGAAGTTTCAAGTGGCTTTTGAAGCTGAAATTTGATTCCCACAAAAATGACAGATGTTGTATCTTTGTTAAATTAAGGAACAGAAAAATCAGTAAGAATTTATGCTCTGTTGGCTATATAACAGATACTTGAACATTTGTCAGGTAGTCAAAGATAATCAAATGTGAACATGGAGTTTATTGCTACATAAAAGAAAAAAAAAAGCAAAAATGTGATATGTACATATATCAGCATCTGCAGATAGAATGTAAATTAAAGAAGATATTTAACACTATGAAAATGTGAGAAGGACAAATTACATATAATATGCAATGCATTTAATTTTATCTTCAATTGAGTGAACCATTATTTAAATTTTATTAATGCCAACTTTGCACCTGGAATATTCTGAAGGTAATCACTAATAATAAATGCAATAAAAATTATGATATATTGCCATTATTAGTTGATTATCCTGACTATTTTTTCCTTTTTTATCTAACATGTACCCCATACACACTCATGCATATACATAAGCATATGCATACATTTCAAAATATGTTATTCACTTGTGGGTATAGTAATGGAAATGGAAAAACCCATATTTGAGATTCTATAAAGTTCTAACCAAACATTATCTTTTTAACAGAAAAGAAAAATACAATCAAGAAAATATTTATTCCACTTACCTAAGTTCCCATGACTTCCTAAAAGTGAAAAAGAGATTAAGTGTGTCTCTAGACTACAAATTAATTACAGTCTTCAGCTTAACTCAGGTATTTATGTGAATGTGGCATTCCTTGATTAGTCATTCTTTCTACATATAGTTTAAACCGATTTAAATGATATTTTTGTATGTATGTTTGTGCTCATTGGTATGTTTATACTCAAAAAATTGATTTCTAAAATGAAATCTTTTTTTAGAAGTCAGACACAGTTCACTTTCCACCTATAAAATTATTGTGATTTTGATAATTGACATTCCAAACCTATCAATTCTATTTCTACAATGACTGCAAATTTTCACCAGCACTAAGTCTATTAGTCATTCTTTTCTAGCACTTATGTTGCATAGAGTACATATATATGAATGTTTCTGTAGAGTGAATGTAGACTTCTACAGATCCTGTGACATTGGATCTTTATAAACAACACCATTGGTGGAAAGTCTTATCAATGTATGAGGTCTAAAATGGCACTCAAACTTTGTATTGCAGAACGAAGACCGAGTAATATAATGAATTATTTTCTACACATGTAGGCTATTCTGTGTACCTGATCTACACTTGAAGTAAAACAATTTAAGCAGCATAAATCTGAATTCAAAATATGAGTGAGAAACTTACCTGGAAAGCAAGGATCAGGAGCTCAGTTGCATTCTATAAAAGGTGAATATTTGACTGGGGTGAGATGGAATCCCCATGTTGTAGCTATCACCAATATGACAAACAACAACAAATGCCTGTAAGGATGCAGGGAAAAGGCAACACTTCTGCAATATTGACAGGAATGGAAATTAGGGCAACCACAACTGAAAGCACAATGGCCATCCCTCCAAAACCTAAAAATACAACTATCATATGATTCAGTGAATATGCTCTGGAATACAATAGAGCCACTTGCACATCTATGTTTATTGAAGCAATATTGACAAATTTTAGAAATAATTCAGATGACCCGAGACAGATGAATGGATTCAGAAAATGTGGTATAGATACACAACAGAGAGTCCATAATGAAGAATAAAAGTATGTTGTTTGCAGGTAAGTGGATGGAACTGGAGAACATGCTAAGCAAAGTAAGCCAAGCTCAAATGTAAAACTTTGCATGTTTTACCTCATAGGTAGAAGATAGACCTATAACTTAAATCTATATATAAGTACATGTATGAGCACATACATATATATGCATATATATAGTGAGAGAGAGAACAAAACTGCATTAGTGGGTCTGTCTGAGGGGACTATGGGAGGTAGGAGAGAGAAAGAAAATGTTAGAGAATGAAAAATATAGAAACAACCCATTTATACATGAATATATAACATACTGTACCATAAGCTGTTGAATATCAGAGGAACCTGTTGATAAAGTAAGAGTAAGTAATGGGGGGTTCATTTCATTAAAAACTAAATATACAGGCCTGAAGAACCAAAGTGAAACCCCCTTGTACTATCAATATATCCTGTATGTAACTGGTAAACTAATTTCAATATATACTGTTGAAACTATTCCATGAATGGGGGAGAAGGGGCTCAAGGAAAATGTTCGATGGGGTGAATTCAAGTATGATATATGGTAAGAACTTTTGCAAATGCCACAATGTAGCCCTATCCAGCACAACAATAATAATAATAAATTAAGGAAAGGAGGGTAAAATAGGTCTTTTCTAGGGGTGAGCACAGTGGGAGTGGTATGGGCATAAGTAAAGGGTGAATGAGGGTGAATATGATGGATGTATTTTGTATACATATATGGAAATAGAAGAATAAAACCTATTGTAATTATTCTAAATGGGGGAGGAGAATGAAGGAGAATAATAGAAGAGGTAAATCTAACTAAGATATATTGTAAGCATATATCCAAATATAACAATGCATCCTCCTGTTTGTTATATGCTACTAAAATATATTGAAAAATAAAAAAGGTGATTATTTGGTTTTGAATTATCTAAATTATTTTATGTACAGACCAGATACTCTAGGTATTGAATCCTTCTCAAAATAATTTATGACACCTTACTCAAGGATACCCTTCCTGAGTTTCAGAGAAATGAACTAGCTGCCTACCATCCCCACATACAAGAACAAAAACTTTCAGATGTAGTTCAGTTAAATATAGTACTGATTAATTATTAAACTTAATTTTACAACAAATTTATATAACCTGTGGGAGAAAAATATTCCAACAATGTACGCTTATTCTTTTGTGAATAAACACCAATTTGTTTCTATATGTCCAGGGAACCAAGTGAAAAAGAAAATAGGGGTATATTCTTTGTTGCTGTCCTAAACTTTCATCAAACATTAATTGATGTGCTCAACATTTTAGTAGACACAAGTTACAGAAACATTAAAATTGTAACGCATTTTCTCAAAAGTAACCAGGTAGTAAATTAGAGAGAATTATATAGTTCTTTTTGAAAGATAGAAGAATTTCAGACTTGTACACATTAGACATCTTTTTTAACATATGAGTGACACATTTTTTTCAAACTAAACAAAAGAAAAATGTGAAACAAATGAAAATGTTCTGATATCCTATCTGATATTATACAGAGATAATTATATAGTAAATCTATGTATCCATCTTTATTATCATATTGAAATATTGCAAAGCAATAATTTATATTCAATCCATTATTCTGAAAATGAAATTTTCCTCTTTGAAGACATATTTTCCTTCCAATTTTTTCCTAAGATAAACAATAGTGTAGCAAACACCTTTGAAATTTTAACTTTTATTGAATCTGTGATACCTAGTCTTCAAAAAATTACTCCCACAGATCATGTTCTCAGGATTTTTATTGTTGTGTAATTCAGATTCTTGAATTTTGGCAGAACCTATGACTGACTTAAAACAAACAGAATGTGATAGAATTTAATTTTACTATGCTGTGATTTCCAAAATCTAATTCAGAAGAAATCCTGCATGTTTCACTTTGACCTCTTTAATACATGCTTTTAAAGTTTTAAGACACTTTACAAGATGTTCAACAAACCCAGGATGACCATGATGTTAAAAAATTGAGCCATTTCTAGAAGCACTGAAGAATGTGAGGCCATGTGAATAGAAAAGGGAAGAAAGGAAAAGAAAGAGGAGGGAAAGAGAAAAAGAGAATGAGAGGAACCAAGGAAAAAAAACACCCAGGTTTTAGATGCAAATATGGATTGCACAATGAAGCAATCACTACAGAGATCATGTCAATCAAAAACACACTGCAGGAGAGACCAAGACGGTGGATAGCCTATGGATCCCTGAAATCACATAAGTCCAAAAGAATACTTCAGATCCATTGTAGCAAGGATAAGCTAACCTGGCTTTTTTGACAGATAAGATACCACCAATACATAGGGTTACAAAATATAGAAAGATGGCCCTTAAATTAGTTTTTTTATAGTACATAATATCCCCAGAAGCTCAGGTAGTGAAGAATGGCAGCTAGTGTAGTGTAGACCACCCTCTGGAGAGTCAATTCATCATTTTGGTTTTTTTCTTCTGTTTTTCCATCTTTTTCCTCTCTGCAAAGAGTAAAAACTAACTGCAGAGAACTACAGAATGAGTTCTGTAAGAACCTGGGATATTCTGCACCCACCAAGATTCATGGATGAGGAACTTCTGACTGCCTCTTGCCTACACCAACCTATACTGACCCCTGATACCACCAAGTAAACCTACAAGCCCTTCCGGTGAGCATGGCACACCATGACTCTGTAGGAAGCCACATAATCCAGCACAACTTGTGGGCAGATTTTACCCCTCCTGGACAAAACTTAATAAATGGAGGGAAAATTTCACCTCCACCTGGTAGGGGTGGGGCAGGATGAGAAAATTTCACCTCCACAGATGGGGATGGGGCAGAGTCCTAAGCTGATTCAACCTGTGCAGGGGCAGCGACCCAGGTGTAGTCTGGAGAAAATTACAACACATTTCAACACCTCGGAGAGGCCGGTAGAATCCGAAGCCAACAGCCTTTCTACAGAAGTGATTGACCAAATAGTTCAATTTCAGCTCCCAGGCTCTTGTCTTGCAGGCAGAAGGGGCTGGCAACTGCTCACATATCAGCTCCTCACACTATGATTTCAGAGAACCTGTTTACAAAAACAAGGTGACCCAGACTGCACAGCCCCCGAAGAAGAACCTGAGACACAGATAAAACCCCTGTCAGATATATATATATATAATTAAATATATACTATTACAATTAAATATACATTATTTAAATTATATAAATAAATATAAATATATTTATATTTACATAAAAATTTAAAGCCTCTGTATTTTTGAATTTTTAAATTTTTCTTTTGTTTTGTCGCTAATCTCTTTTCCATTATGTTGAAATTTAAACTTGCTTAGTCCTCTCATTCTACTTTCCTTTTCTTCCCCCAATTTTTCTTTCTCATTTCTACTTTTCTCCCTTCCTTCTCCATATCTTCCTCTCCTCCTACTTCTTTTACCCCCACTTTTCCTACACTTTCACACTAACCACTCACTGAGTAGTCTATTATACCAACTTTAAACATTACCTTATCCTTCCTATCACTCTGCAATCCGTGATAATAACACCTTCCCCCACAAAAACTGTAGTACACTTTTCCATATATTAGTATCTTATCACCTCACAGCATTCTCGCCTAAAAACTCTTTTCCCCATTACCCTATCCCCCATCTTCTCTTCTAGTGGTATCATTTTACTTACCTAAATATCAATCTATATGGAAATAAAAATTATCTCTTGAATATAGCTATTTATAGCTACTATTGCCAAGCATTTTATATAATATGCAATTAATTGGCATTGAATCTATAAATCTGTTATTGCTAAGTTATACCTCCAGGTCAGTGAAGAGAAATGTTAAACAGCCTAGTTAACAACTAAGCTAGCCATTGCAAAGAAATAAAGTCAGTGGAAAGATAATACATGATCAAAAACCCCTAGTATCTAATCAACAACATATAAGTAAGGATCAAAATAGAAACATGAGGAAAAAAAAAAGAACACAAGAGAATATGACTACTCAAAAATGTCAAAAATCACCTAATTAAGTGGACAGTGAAGGGGAGGTCAAAAGCATGATAAGAATGTTTAATGAGCTTAGAAGGGAGCTTAAAGATGTAATTGACAAACAATTTAATGCAGGCCAAGAGAACACATAAAAAAACAAAAAAAGTAGACACAGAGTACAGCTCATACTATATTATGAGCTCAAAGATAACCTCAACAAATTCCAAAACAAAACCCAGGAAATTATTAAAAAATGAGATAAATGAAATAAGAAGCCTGTATATGATATAAAGAGGAACTTAAGAAAGATAAGAAAAGTCTCAAAAGAAAGACAACTAGAAATAAAAAGTTCCTCAAGTCAAACAAAAAGCACAGTTGAAAGCCATTCCAGCAGCGTGAATGAAGTGGAAGGCAGAATCTCAGTGGTCTAAGACAAAATAGATATTAAAGAAAGAACAGAATAATACCTAAAACACCAAAGAGATGTGAAAGGAATATGCAGGAACTCAGCAACTCCATCAAAACACCAAACTTGTGAATCATGAACACTGAAGGAGAAGAGGTATAAGCCAAAGGTATAGGTAAAATATTCAACAAAATAATATCAGAAAATTTACCAAATCTCAAGAAAGAAGAGCTCATCCAGATACAGGAAGGCTCCAGGACACCAAATATGCATGAACAAAATAGAACTTCTCCACTACATACTACAGTTAATAAAATTGGCACAAAGAACCAAGAAAGAATATTCAAGGCTATATGATAGAAGATTCAAGTAACCTATAAAAGCAAACCCATAAAAATAACAGCATATTTTGTAACCAAAACCATGAAAGCAAGAAATGCATGGTGTGAAGGATTTTGGAGCATAAAAAGACAAAAATTTCAATTCCAGGATAGTCTACCCAGCAACAATCATCATTCAAAATTGAAAAAGGAATAGAAACCTATAAGGTAAGCAAAAAGTAAACAATATATAACCACTAAACCAGTACTCCAGAAGATTCTGAAAGGAATCCTTCAATCAGAAGATGAAAACAAACATAACTGTGAAAGGATGGGAATTATTAAATCTCAAGAGAAAAGCAGACAAGTAATCATAGAGTAGCATAGAATTAGTTGCAAACACACACACACACACACACATACACAACTCTACACAAGAAAAACAGTTCAATGGTATGTGGGAGGAGTAACCACATATCTCTCCAAATTAACACTGAATACCAATGGCCTCAACTTCCCCATCAAAAGAATCCATTGACAAACTGCATTAAAAAGGGCAACTCAACAATTTAAAGAAAGAATAGAAGAATACTTAAAAGACCAAAAAGCTGCAAAAGGAATATGTAGGAACACAGCAACCTATCTTACAGACAGAAACAAACATTTCTTTGTGGTGAAAGGGTAGAAGATTTACCAAGCCAATGATCTTAGAAAAGAGACAGCAGTAGTTATACTTGTATCAGCTAAAATAGTATTCAAACCTCAATTAGTCAGAAGAAACAAAGGTCACTTTATACCAATAAAACAAGCAATACATCAAGTGGATATAACAATTGTTAACTTATATGCACCCACAATATTAAGCATACACTATTGGACTTTAAAAAAGATAGAACCCAACACAATGAGGTCAATACTCCTCTATAACTAATAGGGTCTTCCAGACAAAAAAATTCAAGAAACTCTAAACCTGAATGACACCACAGATCAAATGGACCTGACAGATATCTGCAGAGTATCCCATGCTACTACACCACAATATACATTCTTCTTAGCAGCCCATGAAACTTCCTCCAAAATAGACCATATTTTAGGTCAAAAGCAAGTCTTAATGAATGTAAGAAAAGTGAAATAACACCCTGCATACTGTTTGACCACATTGTAATAAAACCAGAATTCAACAACAAAAGAAACATCAGGAAATATTCAAACATGTGGAGGTTGAGTAACACGTTGCTCAATGATCAGTGGGTCATCAAAGAACTAAAGGTGGAAATCAGAAAGTTCCTGGAATGTAAGACTACTGAAGATGGAAAGATCTCCTATACTCATGCAGAATCCATATTGTGAAAATGGCTATATTATCAAAAGAAACTTATGTTTTCAATACAGTCCCCACAAAAGTTCAATGACATTCATTGCAGAGATTGAAAATCCAACATTAAACTTCATTTGGAAGCACAACAGACTGTGGATAGCCAAGGCAATAATGAGGTAAAGAGCAGTGCTGATGGTATCATAATACTAGACTTCAAACAATACTATAAATCCCTAGCAATTAAAACTAGCATAAAACAGACATGAAAACAAGTAGAACAGAGCAGAAGACCAAAATATAAATTCACGCAGCTATGCCCACTTGATTTTTGACAAAGGCACCCAAAACATACCATGGAAAAAACCACTCTTTTCAACAAATGTTTCTGGGAAATTGGGTAAATGCATAAAGAATACTGAAACTGGATTCATATCTTTCACCCTATACAAGTATCAACTCAAAGTGGATTAAGGACCTTAACATAAGACTGGAAACCTTGAAGCTAGAGCTCTACTGTTTTCTGGAAATAATAAGCATACACAATAACTTTCTAGTAGAAGTCAAATTGCTCAGCAACTAAAAGAAAGGATTTTTAAATGGGACTACATGAAATTAAAAAGCTTCTATGAAACGAAATAAATGGTCACCAGATTGAAGGGGCAGACTACAGAATGGGAGAAACTCTTTGGCAACTATACATCTGAGAAGGGATAAATAACCAGAATATACAGGGAGTTCAAAAAACTGAACTCCCCCAAAATCAATGACCCAATGTAGATATGGGAAATTGAACTGAACAGAGCCTTTCCAAGGAAAAATGTTCAAATGACCAGAAAAACACAGAAGAAATGCTCCACATCCTAGTCAAAAAAGGAAATACAACTCAAAACCATATTAAGATTCTACCTCACTCCCGTTAGAATGGATATTATCAAGAACACAAACAACAATGACAGTTGGCATGGATGCAGAGAAAAAGGAACAATCATATACTGCTGATAGGAATGTAAATTTGTATAACCACTATGAAATACAGTATGGAAGCTCCTCAAAAAACTAAAAATAGAACTGCCATATAATCCAGCAATTCCATTCCTTAGAATATACCCAAATGAATGTAAGTCAGGTTACAATAAAGGCACCTGCACACCCATGTTTATTGCAGCACTATTCACAATAGCTAAACTATGAAAAAACCCAAGATGCTCCACTACTAATGAATGGATTAAGAAAATGTGATATTTATAGACAATGGAATTTTATTCCAGCACAAAAAAGAATGAAATTTTGTCATTTGCAGGTGAATGGATGGAACTGGAAAACATCATCTTATGTGAACTTAGCCAGGTTCAAAAAGCCAAAGGCTGAATATGTTCTCTCAAATTTAAGCAATGTGAAAAACAGGTCACACTAAGGGAAGGTCACATACAGGATAGGAAGGTAGTTATGAAGGTGAATATGGCTGATGTACTTCCTGTACAAGACTGAATATGATTTGAAATTACCATAGAAAGGTATTAAGGTAGAAGGGAGAAAAATAGAAGGGATGAACCAATTGGAGTTATTATATAAATATATGTAATACATAATAATAATATATACACACACACATTCAAATCCCACAATGAGACACCTTCTATAGCTTTCTTAAACAAAAATGTCATGTTTTCAACAAAAATAGGGAACAACTAGACAAAAATGGTTCTGACTGGTAATAGTGGGAGAGGAAAGGATATAAGGAAAGTATGTAGTATGGTAAATATGGTGGAAATATTATATGTGTGTGTGTGCGTGTGTAAATGGAAAAATGAGACCTGTCGGAAGTATTCCAGGAATGGGCAAGGGGAGATAATAGACAATGATGGGGCATGAATTCAACTATGATATATTGTAAGAACTTTTGTAAATGTCACAATGTAATCCCACTAAATTAATTACAAAACAAATAAATAAAAATAAAAAATGAACTGCAAAGCTGATATGTTTGAAATTTCCTGATCCATAGAATTATGAGCAAATGGAAATAATTTGGGATAAGACTTAACCATGTTTGAAAAAAATTGAATAGAAGTATACTTGCAGCAGTGATTTTGAAACATTGTAAATGAGAAAATGATTCCTATGTAAGAAGAAACAAACAAGGAGAGTCTTATAATTGCTGCAATTTAGAACCTAGAAAGAGATCTTAGGATGTGGGACATATAAAGAGCAGCTAAATTGCACTCAATAGTCTTGAGTTGATGACGTGAAGCTGGGAGTAAAAAGGAGCCAACAAAGCTGTGTTTGCAGGGAAACAATGTCAGCAAGGAGACAAAATAGAAAACTACAGAAGATTCCTGTTGTGTCCTCTACTGCAGAAGATCCACAGCTACATGAGAAAATTACCTGTAGCAGGAGAGAGCACCATGTTAATGATTATAGTTAACACAGGGTTGGAAAGAGATGGTCTTCATCCAGTAAAGTAGAAAAGCACAAATTCAGAGAGTACTTGGAGAATGCTCAGATTTCTCCTCAAAAGTTGAGAATAATGGTTAACCTTATAGATCCTCATTTTTCTATCTTTTTTTGACAGAACTGGAATTTGAACTCAGAGCCTGATGCTTGCTAGAAAAGTACTTCTGCCATGCTTCCAGCCCTTTTTATGTTGGTTATTTTTGAGATAGTCTTGCTTTATTCCCTTAATTATTCATCCAGGCTAGCTGCGATGATAGGTTCATGTCACCATACCCAGCTTTTATTGGTTGAGATGAGGTCTTGTGAACTTTTCCTTCAGGCTGGCCTTCAACACCATGCTCTTGATCTCTGCCTCCCAAAAAACTTGAATTACAGACTAGTCACAATGTCTGACCCTCTCATTCTTCTTAACACTGAAAATGCAAAGTATCCAAATAATTCTAATTGCCAATAACAAAACAACTTCCCAAAACAATAACATTTATAGAAATACAAAAACATTCAGAAACCAAGATAACATATAAAATGCCCAATAAAAAAATTACAAGGCCTGCAATGAAGCGTGAAAATATGACTCATAATGAAAAATTCATTTAACTGTTCTAGAAATAACAGAACTGATGATATCAATAAAAAAGGATATTAATGTAATCACAGAAATTACATTATATATGCTCAATATTATACAAGAATGGCAGATTATGTTAAGAAGAAGCATAGAAAATATTCTGAAAAATCCAAGCAACTTAATGTAAATGCAATTGGATTCTTCTAACACAAACTGTTGAAGGTATATAAAAATTTGAAGAAATGATGGCCAAAATATGTGTGTGCATATATATATTTGGTGATAATTAGGATTTGAACTCTTGCTTCTGAGGTAGGTGCTCTACTATGAGTCACAACTCCAGCCTTTTTTGCTCTGGCCATTTTGGAGACAGGGTTTTGCTTATTGATGAGATAGGCCTGGACTGCAATTCTCCTATGTAAGCTTCCTGCCATTTCTGGGATGACAGTTGCAGGCCATGACTCTGAGCTTTTTCCATTGAGATGGATGTCTCATGAAAATTTTTGCCTGTGCTGGCCTTGAATCATGATCCTCCTGATCTCAGTCTCTCAAGTAGCTAGGATTATAGGAATGAGCCACAAGTGCCCAGGTAACATTTCTGAATTTGATAAAAAACATAAGTCGATAGATCCAAAACTGAACAAACTATAAACACCAAAACCACAAGGCCAAAATTGTAGTATATACCCACTAAATTGTTAGATGATTTGTTATGCATTAATAGAAAAGTGAAATGGCATCCCTAATTGTTTAAAATAATGAATTCATAAAAGTTATGTTATATGGTACAAATGTATTAAGATAATTAGACTTTTACTAATCTAAATTGTCCTTTAAGAAGTTTGTTACAATTTACTTGCACTAAATGTGAAAAAATGTGCTGCTTTCCTTACTCTGTTATCTACTTCATTTCATCTTGAGAGCCATTATTATGCGTGTTTAAGTGCTCAGCCTCTGTGTTAGATTAATCAGGTTCATCTTATAACATTTTTGTCCTTGGTAGAGGTAAATAAATTCTCTATGCTTGTTTCTTATCCATGCAATGTGTTTAGTGTTTTGTGGTTGTTTGGGGATGTAAGATTTCAAATGTAAATACTTGGCACATTGAAAGCACTAAATAATATTAGTTATTTTGAAACTCACAAATTTATAGTCACTTAGATCCTTCTTTCATTTTCTTTGCTATTATTTTATTATTTATTTTTATAACTTTATTACTACTATGTTAATGTAGTCATAAATAGGAAAATGCGTGTACTAATACCAGCACACCTTTCTTTTCACAAGCAAATTTATGTGCATCTGACAAAGACAATTCTGTAAGTTTACTCTCTCAGAATAGTCTTATACTTGGAGTTTAATGCTCTGTGCAGATATTCCACTGGACTTGTGTCATTGGGTGGCTGACTGGCAAACTTAACTTGAGTGACTCTGACTCAAACCCACTGAGTGTACTGCACTGTAGGGAATGGGTTGCCACACGAAGGAGAATAGAGGGCACTTCCCTGAGGAACTGGGGAATGAGCAAGCTTGCCCTCCAAAGCTACAAGCATGGTCAGTCATGTGCAGATTCACTAACTGGGGTGTGAGAACTCAAGGCAGTCACCTATCCATTTTCTGCCATAATCCCTACCCTCAGCACCACATGTGGTTCCCTGTCACTAACCTAGTGGGGAAAGTACTCTGTAATTCTATCACTGCTTCACTCAAAATATGTGTCCTAAGATATTATGGAGTAATATAGTAGCTTTGCCTATTACCCTATCCTCAGGTGTTGAGAAAATGTATTCCTGGTTTATTCTGGCCAAATGCTGCTTTCATAACATTTCAGCAGAGGGAAATTTTGCCCAGCTTTAGCCACAACCCACTTATTTCCTCATAAGAACCACACTGAAAAAGTCAAAGGGATAAAGACATTGATTATCACCTTAGCCCTAGATGAGTCCCTGAGAAAATTCTGTCCAGCTTAAATGGGACTCACTCCTTATCAGTTTTTGAAGGGAATTATATCTGAAGGTGACCAGAAGTTCCACTTCTTAGTAGGCATGGGCATAGTAGCATCACATCTAATGCTGCCATTAAAACTTATGCACTTTCCACTATTGGCTATTTCTGTGCCTTGAATGATGCTCTCTGACAACACTGAGTATGAATTCCACAGAGGGAATGCTGTGATTTTTTTCTCTGCCTTTTCCCATAAAACACCTGGGCCTCCACTACTGTTTGGCAACAGGAAAAGTGCTTCACTTCCCTCACCATTCCTGATGCAGTAAGTTGCAGAATTTTAAGTAACAGAGCCAATATCAACAGTGCATGAGAAAATGCCCATAGGGGATTCAACAATCATTATTAAGTGCACCATACTGTGCACGTTACAAGCTCTGCTGTCTACACAACATCCGCCTGAACTGACAGAATATCACCAGTCTTGCAAGACTTCTAGAGATAGTGTGAATATCTGACAACAATAAAGTGAATACTGTGCCCAAATTCACTAGTGCAGGGAAGTTATACTATAATTGCCAGCTGGAAGTAAACTCTACATTGCATAACAAATGAATATTCCAATAAAATCTTGAGTAAAAAGCCAGTTACCAAGACCATCCCATAAAAGGACTAGAGATCTGATACACCTGGTATGAATATCTCAATGGAGGAATACAAGAGATGTAGAAAAACAAGGTAGTATTACCCCTCCAAAGAGTATATCTTCCTAGTAACAGAGCCTAAAGGAATCAAAATGGATGAACTGTCTGATATTGAAGACAATATAGATAAGCACATAAATTATATTAGCCAGTTAACTTAGAATATGAATGAAAAATTTGATAAAGACAGAAATAGTGAGAAAGAACCAAATAGGAATTTTGGACATGAAGAAGTCAATGAGTCAAAGAAAAAATCCAATTGAAAATATTAAAAACAATGAAATTAAACAGAAGAAAGAGTATTGGATTTTTAGAAAGTCCTTTTTAGAAAGAAAGAAAGGAAGGAAGAAAGGGGGAAATAGAGAAGGAAAGAAAGAAGTTAAGAAGGCAAGAAAGAAAGAAGGAAAGAAGGAAATTAGAAAGAAAGAAAGGAAGGAGAGAGAAGGAAAGAAAGAGAGACAGGGAAATAAAGAGAGGAGGTAAGAAAGAGAGAAGAGAAAGAAATAGAAAGAAAGAATACCCAGGTGGCAGTGGCTCATGCCAGTGATCCTGTGAGCACACCTATAATCAAAGTCAGCCAAGGCAAATAGTTCCTGAGCTCCTATCTTGAAAAAACCCATCAAAAAAAGGGCTAGTGGAATGGCTCAAGGTGTAGCCCTTTAGTTCCAGCCCCAGTACTGCAAAAGAAAAAAAAAAATAATAATAAATAAATAAATAAAAGAAGAAAGCAGACAACATTCAAGCTGTTTGTGAGACCACTGAATAATCAAATGTCTGAATCATTGGCACATCCAAAACTGAGAAAAGAAAAATTAAGGACATGTAAAACCTGTTTAATGAACTAAATGAAAATCTTTCTTAATTTAAGGAAAGACGTTAGCTTCTATTTATTGAAGGCTTAAAAATCCGCAAATTGGCATGAGCAAAATAATATCTTCACAATGCCATATTATAATCAAACTCTCAAACAATCAGAACAAAGAAGAAATTTAAAATCTGCAAGATAAAGTACCAAGTCATATTTAAGGACAACCTCATTAGACCAACAGTAGTTATATCAGCATAAACACTACAGGTCAAGAGGAAATGGACTGATATTTTTAACATTCTGAAAGAAAATAACTGCCAGCTAAAATTATATACCATAGTAAGGATACCATGCAAAATCAAGAAGTAAAAACCTTCCACGATAAGCAAAAAATGAGGGAATGCATGACTGCTAGATGTGCTTTGCAAAAGGTATTTAAGGGATTCTTACATCCAGAAGTAAAAGAATGATAAATACCATAGTTATTATAAGTAAAAGGACAGGGTAAATATACAGAAGAGAAATAGAAAAAATTCAAGCATTATCAATAGTAAACACTCAATCCACAAAGATAAATATGAGAGGAAGAAATAAATAAAGAATATTTAAAAACTAAAGGTAAATCATAAAAAGAACAGGCATAGGCCCATATTTTTTCAATAATAATGTTGAATCTATATAATTTTATTTCTCCAGTTAAAATATACAGATTGATTTAATGTACTAAACAAGACTCGACAGTATGCTGTCTACACAAAACTTACCTCACCAGTAAAGACACACACAGGCAGAAAGATAAAGTAAGGAAAATGATATCCCAAGTAAATATAATCCTAAAGTAAGCAGGAGTAGCCATACTTATGCCTTACAAAATATACTTTAAGACAAAAACTGTGAGAGACAAAATAAGTCTGTGTATTATGCTGAAGAGATCAATTCATCAAGAAAATATAGTGATTATAAATCTATTTGCACCTAACGTTGGAGACCCCGGGTTTATAAAACAAACATCAATAGACCTTAAGGGAACGATAGCTTCAATATAATAATAGGTAGCAATTTCAATACTCTACTCTTATCAATGGATAAATCATCTAGGCAAAACTCAACAAAAAATACCAGAGTTAAAATAAAGTATAAATCAAATGAATTAATAAACAATGACTTTAGGATGCAACTTTCTCTATAGTAGATCATATATTAGGCAGGAAAACAACTCTTATCAAATTGAGAAAAAAATTGAAATATCGTGTGTCTTTTCTCATCACAATGAAATAAAACTAGAAATCAGTAAGAACAGAAGTTTCAAAAATATGTTAATATATGGAGATACATAACACACTTTAAACAACCAGTTGGTCACTGAGGATTACAGAAGAGAAACTAAAACTTTCTTGAAATGAAATGGAAATATGACATACTAAGACTTGTGGGGACCAACAAAGTAAGTTCTTTGAGGGAAATTAATAAAAATGAGTGCCTTATCTCTAATTTTGTTGAAGAGAGAATATAAACAATAAGAAGGACAAAGGGTTTTTGCTAGAGATAAGGACACAGTTTCTGCCTGGAAGTGAGGGGGTAGGGGAG
This sequence comes from Castor canadensis, assembly GCF_047511655.1. Taxonomy (NCBI): domain Eukaryota; kingdom Metazoa; phylum Chordata; class Mammalia; order Rodentia; family Castoridae; genus Castor; species Castor canadensis. The sequence continues at coordinate 60,640,875 of NC_133398.1, forward strand.
GACAGTGAGAGAGAGGGGAGAAATGACCCAAACATTGTATGCACATATGAATAAATGTTTTTAAAAAAATGAGTGCCTATATTTAAAAAATAGAAAGGTTTCAAAAAATCCTAATGATATATCTTAAGGTCCTACAAAAGTAAAAAAAACACAATGCAAAATTACCAGAATTAAAGAAATAATATAGACCAGAATGGAAATAAATGAAGTAGAGCTTAAAAATTAAAAAAAAAAAAAATCAATGAAACACAGACTTGGTTCTTTAATAGGGAAAACAAAACTGACAAATCTTTAGCTGAATTGATGTATGTGTATGTATGTGTATGTGTGTGTGGTGTGTGTGTGTGCATGTGTGTGTGTGTTTAAGAGAGAGACAGAGACAATGAGAGAGACAGAGAGAGGGATGGAAAGAGAGAGAAGTAAACTATTAGGAATCATTTTGAAAACCTAAAAGCCAACCAATTGGAAAATCTAGAAGAAATGGAGAAATTTCTGGACACATATGGTATTTGAAATATAAGCAAGAGGATATAAAAAATCTGAATAGACTAATAATAATGATTTAAAATCATTATTAAAGTCTACAAACAAAAGCAAAAATGTTCTGAACTGAATGGTTTCACTGCTGAAACCATTTTAGAAGAACTAGAATCAATGCTTCTCAAACTATTCCATAGAACTGACAAACTCACTGTATGAAGATAGAATTGCCCTATTTCAAAAAATTGACAAAGATACAACCAAAAAAGGAAACAATAGCTAAATTCCCTTGATAAATATAGATGCAAAACTCTTCAACAAATATTAGCAAATTAAATTCAGAAACATATCAAATAGATTATACCAATGATGAAGTTCCAGGGATGCAAGCGTGGATCATATACGCAATTTAATAAAAGTAATATATGACATAAATAAAATGAAAACATAAAATCCTATTATAATCTCAATAGATGCAGATAAAGCATTTGGTAAAATCAACATTCCTTCAAGACAAAAGCTTTGAGCAAATTGGCTATAGGAGTATCATCCCTTCCTTTATCATTATAAATAGCAGCATCATACTGAATGGGCAAAAACTGTAAATATTTCTGTTAAGATTAGGAATAAGATAAGGATAACTACTCTTACTGTTGCTCAATATACTACTAGAAATTTTAGCTAAAGCAATTAAATAGGAAAATGAATAATAGGTACACCTATAGGAAAAGAAGTCAAACAATTCATATTAACAGATGATACAATTTTATACATAGAATTACCTAAAACTCCACCAAAAGACAAATAGAAGTGATAAATAATTTGCTGATGAAGAAATAATGAAAGCAATTCCTTTCAAATAGACACACACACACACAAAATCCATAAAACACGTAGGAGTAAATTTAACTAAGCAACTAAATTATTGTTACAATAAAAATTATAGCACACTGAAAATAATATTAAAGAAGACATTAAAATGTGGAAAGATTCCTTGTATTCATGGATTATAAGAATTAATATCATTAAACTATCCACATGTCCAAAGCAATCCTCAGATTCAATGCAACCCACATTAAAATACCAATGTTTTTCATAGTACTAGAACAATTAATCCAAAATTTTTTGGAAGGGAAAAGATCCCAAATAAGCACATCAATCTTGAGCAAGAAGAAAAAAGCTAGAAACGAAACATCATAATACCTGATTTCAAGACACTATGGAGTCACAGTAACCAAAACATGATATTGATATAAAAACAGACATATGGACAAATGGACCAGAATAGAGAGAACCCAGAAATAAACCATCTGAGGCGTCAGAACCATGGTATAAAAGGTAGCCTCTTTAGAAATTGGTACTAGGAAAACAGTATGTCTATATGCAGACTATTGAAACTTGACCCCTAACTTTTGCCTTGTAAAAAAACCAACTCAAAATTGATCAACGACATTTTTTAATTACTTTTACTATTTTTTTAAATTGTGCTGAGTGGGATATATTGTGACATTTAAAATGTTCTTGCAATATATCAAATATATCATACTTGAATCTACCCCACCTATCATTCTCCTTTATCGCCCCTCCCTCATTCCTGGAATAGTTTCAACAGGTATCATTTTTCCATTTACATACATATGTACACAGTATTTGCACTATATTCACCCTCCCATGCCCTTTCTCCAACTTCTCCCACCTCCCACTGGTACCAAATACCCCAGTCAGGACCTGTTCTGCCTCCTGTTCTCCGATTTTGTAAATGAAAAATAATGACATTTTTGTTTGTTTAAAATAGCTATACAGTGAGTTTCCTTGTGACATTTCCATGTATATATACATTACCACCCAAATTGGTTCATCTCCTCTATTTTTTTTCTACCTTGGTCCCCTTTTTATAGTGGCCTCAACATATTTAAAAATTCTGTATTCATTCTTATATAAAGAGTATATCAGCCATATTCACTTTTTTAACTTCCTTCTTTTACCCTCCTCCTCTTGTATGTCACCTCCCCTTAGCATAACCAATTTTTCATAATATTGCTATATTTATTTTAGGTCTATGTTCCAACATATAAGAGAAATCATGAAGCTTTTAACCTGCTAAACCTGGCTAACTTCACTTAAGATGATATTCTCCACTTCCTTCCATTTTCCTGCAAGCAATGAGATTTCATTCTTTGTGGCTGAATAAAATTCCACTAAGATCTTAATCTGATCTTTAATCTGATCAATTCTTTAAAGTTGTCTTAAGACAGACAACTGTAAAACTATTAGAGGAAAACACAATAAACACTTTAAGACATTGGTGTAAGTAATAATTTTACGGATATGATTCTAAAAGCAAAGGCAGCAATAGTAAAAATTGACAAATGGGATTATAGCAAACTAGAAATATTCTGTATAACAAAATTCTATAGAATGAGAAAAAATATTTGCCATGTATCCATCTGGGTTCATGTCCAGAACACATAAAGACCTCACCAAAAAAAAAAAAAAATCGAATTTAAAGGTAGGCAAATGAACTTTGCTAATGCAGAAATACAAATGGCAAATAAATGTATGAAAAAATGCTCAATATCGTTAGCTCTCATAGAAATGCAAACAAAAGCTGCAGTGAGATACTATCTCATTTTAGGTAGAATGGCTATTAACAAAAAACTTAAAATGCTGATTTATTGTGGAAGGTGTGTAGAAAAAGCAACTTCTGTACTCCGTTGGTGAAAATGTAGATTAGTACAAATCCTGTGGAGGTTCCTCAATAACCTAAAAATAGAATTACTATATGATCCCGTTATCATGCTCCTGAGTATATATCCAAAGGAAATAAGTCAACATACAAAAGAGCTATCTGCATGCCCATTTTTATTTCAGCACTATCCACAATAGCTAAGATATAAAATTTGCATAAGTATTCATCAATAGATGAATGAATAAAATAAAATATCATATATATGCACAATGAACTAATACTTGTCCATAAATAAAACTGAAATACTGCCATTTACAGAAAAAAAAAAGAGCAACAATAAATGGAAGGCATCATTTAAGGCAGACCAGACACAGAAAGGAAATTATGTTCTCTCTCATATGTGGAACTAAAAAGTAGACTTGGAAGGGTAATGGAAGGGTATAGGAGGAGCAATAAGTGGAAGAAGAGTGATGGATACAATCAATGTGCACTCAATGCATTATGAAAATACCAATTAAATCCCACTAATATGTATAATTAATGTTATAAAAGAATGAGTAAATCAATTAACAGTCTTGTCAAATATCTTAACAAATATTCAAGCAATTTTTGGAATATTTGAAGAGGTAACCATAGAAAAGGTCAATACCATGCTCACAGATATCATTGCTTCTTTGAAGCAGTTTGAACATTTGGAAATTATCGTAGACTTATATTTGACTTTGAATAAATCACCTAACTAAATTTTAGTAAAAAGATTGTTAGGTAGCAAGTAGGCAAAAGCAGTGGCCACAAGAGGAAAACAGAAATAAATCACTCTAATTCGCCGTTCTGACTCCACTAATATCTATTTATGATCAGGTAACCAGAGCCCTGGGGCTATCACAGGATACTTTAAAGTCAGCCACCACCCTAAGGACCAGGGCCCATTATTTTTCACCAGTTCTCCACTATAAAACTAGGAGTTGGGGACCACCATTCGAGTTTTTGCTGCCATTTCCTGTGAAGAGAACAAGGATTGTCTCTTTCTCTTTCTGTCCCCTTGGCCCCATTATTCTCACTCTAGAGACAACTAGCTTTCAGTTTGTTGAAAGTGTATTCCTTTCTAAATAAACTTTACTGTTACTTTCACTGAATCTTTGCTTCTTTCTGGAAATCTTTGCTTCTTCTCCTGTGGAACATAAGAACCAAGATAATTTTCAGGACCATTTTTCTGGTAACAAGATAATTGCATTTTTCCATATATATGAATGATGTTCATTTCCCCTTAAAAATTGATTTTTAAATAATTTTAATCTTTTCATATTATTATATTACCTTTTTCTTGTTATAAAGGTGTTAAGTGTCAATTGTAGAAAAAAAATAAAATTGCAAAATTTTAAATAAAAATTATATACATTTTTCTGTATGTATATGTACTTCTGTATTTGTGTGTATTTTAACCACTGGTAATATTTTCTTCTATGTTTTTATATGTATATTTGCATAAATAATTTCAAACTACATGTTACATTTTATATTTTACTTATTAATAGCTATAAAGCCATATAAGTAAATTTCTTTCATTCTTTTAATATTTTGAAGGATAGCATTCTACCTTAGAGCATTGTTTGCCATTTTCCCTATTTAAAATTTTCTACCAATCATTACTATTTCTAATTAGTGATAATATTCATATTCCAGAAGAGATAAAAAAATAAAGCTGGTTTTTGTTTTGTGTGTGTGTGAGTGTGTGTGTGTGTGTATTATTTCTTTGTCATGTCTAGACAACAGCCAAATCCTATTAAAAATTTGGTTACATTGATAGTGAGTTTTCTTAGTTTTGAATAGCATTCAAAATTGAATGATTGCAATATGTTCTAACAGTGCCTTATTTCCCAAAAGTATTGTTCCAATTAACCAAGAACTTGTGTTCTTTCCACTTCCATCTCTGTTGTGTTTGCTGTCAGGGACATTCTTTCTTTTAGTTGCCTTGTCTGAATATGGTCAATAGCTATGGGTCAATAATCATCACTCATTCTTTAAAATCCCATCTAGTTCTGACTGATAGGTACGCTACTATTTTTTTAACCCATTTTCCCCCATCAATATAAGGAAAATGACATCATTGAAATGCTTCTGCACATGCTTTCCTGAGCAACAGCCTATATATAATCTGGAGTTGGAGTCTTCTAGTGCTTTGCTTGTATATGCTACTGTTGTCTGCCTGCTTAGGTACTCACTTACCTGAAGGGCTTATGTTCTTGTCTCTTTTGCACCTTCTTTAACATGCCTTATACACCTATTCCACCTACAGTGGTTTTCTTCCTCAATAGTTATTTTCTACTCATTGTGCAGCATAGTCATTTCCTTAATCTATCTCTATTCACCTTAGGACACTGGTCCAATTTTATTTTATTTTTTTTTTTGCAAGATTATTTTATCCATGGCACTTCTGCTCACTTGACTGTTATGAGGTTGCAATTTCCTTCTGCCACTGCTTACATTGTTTCTCTCTTTCATGTTCTATGACAAGGGTTAGAAATGCAGACTGAGTTAAGCAGTAAATGAATATAAACTTTGCAGAGCTAATAAAACTGAATGAGTTGGTTTTTTGTTTTGGACGAACAAAGCTTATAGTTTTCTAAAAAGCATTCTCTACTCCTACACAATTTGTTAACAAAGAAAATGATTAACCACTTTCCATACTTACTATACTTGGGCACTTACTGCTATACATTTTATAGATGAGTCATTTTACCACTTTTCATATTAAAAAACCTGGGAATATGAAAAGGAGCTTTTACAAGAGCATAAATATAATAAGTGATACATTTGAATGTAATTATCTCTGAAATCTGAGTTGATGCTGTATGCATTATACCATAACTTGTATAAGAAGCAAAACGTATTAAATAAAAGTGCATACCAAAGTGTTCTTAGCAAAAGAGAAAAGTGACACTCTTTTAAACTTCAGAATAGTCCCATTTTGCTATCTAATTTTTATAAAGGACTTAAAATGAAAACTATTTTGTGATCACATTTCAATGGGAAAAAAATTGTCTTTGAATTCCCACAGGTCAGCAGTTTTCAGAATGCTTGACCCCAATGGTCAAGTGTCTCATGTTCCAAAGTTTGGAAGAGCAATACTCTTGACTCTTCATTCTACCACCTCAAATTGAGAAATTGCATCATTTTATAATTTCATGCATGATAGATTTAGGAAATAAATTATCGTCTACTGTCTAATAAGCAAAAACCCTAAGAGTCTGAAAAGTTTAAAAATCCATAAGTAGACCAATAAAATAGAGAATATACTTTAAGTTCCACAAGGCTTTATCTTAAAAGAATATATCTATAGTTGAAATCAAGAAAAAAATGAACTCCATCAATAATATTTGAAGTGAGAGTCTCCTCTAAAGAAAGAAACTCAGATTGAACATAAGGCTTCTCACACTGGAGAAGGATTGACTCCCAGAAAAATCTCACCAAAAAGAACCTTTATTGCAATAAGAACTCTATATTTAAGATTTCCTTGGCTCCAGGAGAAACAAGCTGCAGAAATAAGCTGAAAGTCTCCAGTCCTTTCTATTAGAGGCCTTGCAATATAGGACAATTCACTTTGCTTCTCAGCATCAGGCTTTCTCCAAAATACAAATGAAAAAGCAATTCTTGGGATTTAGCAAAGATTAAAAACATGTGCCTTAAAATCTTATACTTTATTATTGACAAACATAGGAAACTCACTAGCAACATTAACAAACACATTATTTTAAGCATTTAGTCTTTTTTTTTTTAACTTCGGCACTTTATTCTCCAGTATGGATGGCCATACCTTTGCCCACCCACCCAAGCATTTAGTCTTGAATGAGATACATTTGATGGGGTTTACACAGGAGCTCGAGGTACATCCACATTATCCAATCATACACAAACTACTCTGGTAAAGAGCCCAGAAAACAGACTGAAGACTTAAAAAAATGAAAGAAAAATGTTCACAGGTTTAACTATTTAATGACCACAGCATTATCAGCCAGGAAAAAAGCAACTCTTGCTGATAAATAAAAGGAAAACAACTCAAGAAGAACTGTGAAATATAGCAAAGTGTTTAGTCTACCCACAAATCTGTCTTATTTTATAATTAGGCTAGAGAAAAAAAAAAGAATGGCTGTTTGTCCTCCTCATTAGCTGTGTTTATGGATTGTTGCTGTTTTCCACCACAGTGTTTAATGTTTTATTTTAAAATTCATAGATTTTGAGACACTGCCTGTGAAATTTTTCTTAGTACAATCTCACACGGATCCAGGGAAACAGAAGCAGCTATGATTTCTATCAAGAGATGAGGAGGCCGAAGCACAAAGGGGACTATCATTATGAAAGGACACACAGCTCATGTTTAAGGCCAGTTCTGTAGAATTTAACCTTAGCATCATTAGCTGAATTTGTTACTTTGTTCCTTCCCACGTGTTGTATGGACCTAAATTTATAATCATAAACCCTCAAGCTTCAAGTAACTTCAAACCCTTACTTGTCCTGGCAGCAAAATGATGCCTGTTCTCTTGATATTTGCTTAACTCATTACTGATAAAGTATAACTTTAAAATTTCATTGCACTACTACCCATGAAGCAGTTTGATACCCTATCATCATTTCACTGCTGATATAATGTCCATAATAATTAAGGTTTAAAGTTTGATTGACATGGAGATACAACTTAATATCAAACTGAAACTTACTTGCAGGTCCAAGACATCCAGTCTAAATTTTTCATGCTCATCTCAGCTCTGTGTGTTTCAGATAGTCAGGTTCTTAGATGGAGTCTTATCTTCAGTTGTTTTCCCAAGGTGACGAGGGGGTGATACTGAAGCATCTTTGAATGCTTCGTGGAAGCCAGAGGTGAGTGAGACCTAAACTGGGATGACCTGGAACGGATTTACTTGGGTACTAAAGTTGCTATAGCTAGTCAAGAATACAGAAAGGAACAAAGTTCATTGGTCAGTACATTATTCCCTCATTGATTTTTCCCAGCTAGTTCCTTTCAGCTCATTGATTTCCACTGCTGATTGAGTCATGTTCATCTGCAGCAGGGAGGTCATTTCATTTCCCTTTTGCTCATTTTTTTTTCTGCCTACTCAGCACTCCTCTACATGTGCATGTCACTTCCACTAATCTCAATTGTCTGTTGTCAACAGAGTGATATGCTCTATGTACAATGGGCCGTGAGATTGAGGGGTGAGTGGTTCAGGCAGCCACTGCATAAAACTGAAAACAGATTCTCACAGACTCCACTGTACTCGGCAATCTTTTGGACTCTTTTTTTCCTCTAAGTCAAATTTAAATGTCTGCTGTGTGAGTGGTTCCCGTGGTCATAGGCAATCCTCCCAAAGCTTGGTAGGAAGGAAAAATTCCCTGATCCTCTGAATACAGATAATACCATAGTGCCAACAGTTACAAAACAACAACCACCTTCAAGTCACAGAACTCTCTTTTTTTTTGTTATACTCTCCAGAAGTCCTTTCATTCAACAGTTTTATGAGGCCTTATTTTTACCAAGAACTGTTCAACAGGTTGAGGAAATAGCTGTTCTTTCAAGGATGAAAGCATTTTGTATAATCTGTTTCAGAAATTTGGGTTCCATTTAGTAGGAGTCCATTTCAAAATATAGCTAAATATTTCCATCAAAGCATCACAAAAATATGATTGTGCACATTTGGTCCCTACATAGAAGACATACCCATCTCAATTCAAGGTGATTGTAATCACTGATCCAATTGTTAGGAAAACATTCCCAGTTGGATAACTGCACAGTTTTGTGTTATACAAACTCTAAAGGTGTTTTTGACAAGGCAGGTTGTATTCATTCTCAGTTTAAAATCATAAACATACCCACAGGCAGGATGGCAAAGCCTGAAGACTGCAGAGACACTGCCTTTAATGAGGGTTGTCTTCAGATTTATTTAATGCCAAAGATTACACCTTTGAATTTTCATACCACTTGAAGATTGTGTGACTTATTTTTTAATTATATTTAGTATTTGGCCATGCAAGTTTCAGTTTTAAAATTCATTATGCAACATTCAACAAGACTAATGTTATTAAATCCTAATCAAATTTTAATATGAATTACAAATGCTATCTTCTTGGTCAGGACAAGAAAGCACTGCACTCAGTCAGGTAGTTTAATCTGTTTTCAAAATGAAATTACCATTCATCAGGTCAGAAAAATGTAAAACTTGAACAATGGTGTACTGTATCTTTACTATAGAAAATAAACTCAGTTATAGGAAATGCTAGTGGCATATTTAATTTCTCTATGACCTAGTCATTATGGAGAGTTTACAATTGGTCATGAAATATTTTCTTACACATCTTTCATGGTCTGAAAGGGGGATTACAAAGCATCAATACATACAAATTATAAGATGATACAATATGTGCAATTTTTCTCCACTTAAGCTATATGTAAATCATATCAGGAAGTCAATTTCAATTACCTTAACATTTATCCACTTCCTAAAATGGTATAAACCATGCAAGAATTTAACATATAGATATATTTTGTGGAAACAAAGATTCTTGTTGATAAGAAAATTATTTAAATTGCTGCCTTAACAAGCAGGGTTAACAAGCAGGTTTAATAGGGTTTTAAAACCAGTTTTCTCAGATACCATCATGTTGTATAAAGGTGAGTCATCCAATTTATTCAACAAATATGGAATGCAGGATCATTTTGTGCCAGCCATATGCTTGCCACTGGCAACACCAACAGGAAACAAATTCATATTGCTTCAGGAACTTAAGGCATATAAAGTAGACAGTTATTAAACAGAATGAAAAACAAGTTGCTAAGTGCAGTGACTACAATGGAACTGTTCATACCTGATGGGTAAAAGAGTTGATTTCTATATGCGTTTCATGGAGAGGCAAAATCTAAGTTATTAATAATATAAAAATTGTATAAACACAATTCTATTAAATAATTATTTTATGCTAGTTCTCTTTCTTTTTTTTCTTTTTGTGGAACTGGGGTTTGAACTCAGGGCTTCATGCTTGCAAAGCAGGTGATCCACCACTTGAGTCACATCTCCAGTCCAAGGCTATATGTTTTATATACTTTATGAGCACTGGATGATTTTTATTCACACACAGAATAGGCAGACTTACTATAAAGAGGGAGAATCTTGAGATTCAGATGATTTGAGTAACTTGTTCAAAGTCACAAAATTATTAATAGTCAAACCTGCTATAATAAACTGAGCATTTGATACTAAAATCACCTAGGTGCTCAACCACTTTGTTGAGACGTATTAGGTCAAAAGATCTAAAGCCTTTATTTAATTTGACCTTACATTTGAAACATTTGAAACACCCCAAGACACCACTTTTGATCATTTGCAAATTATTAAACTGCCATGTAGCCATTTAATGTTTATTTTAAATAACCTACTTTATTATCAAAAAATAAAATGGTATTTGAATTGCAATTGACATTGATGTTTCTAACTCTATCTGCATAACAAATACTCTTTGCTGAAGTTATCTGCTTTATATAGTGTTCTAAGAAAAAAGGCGGTCTAAATAAGAGAGCTAGCATACTTGACAGCAAATCCAATATTATCTATTAAGTATACACACTTGAAATGACAAAACTTGAATAACGATCACCATTGCATGACGTGAAGATAACTTTTCAAAACAGATCTGGCTTCAGTGCTCAAAAATCACTGAGGTTAGCATATCGAATGCCCTCAAAAAATCCTTTAAAGTTACTTCCAAATGTTTTTCTGGAGCTATCATTTTATATAGAGAGTCATTTTCAATGGAATTATTATTTAGAATATTCAATGATACTTATAAAAATAATTCAGTGTTGTTGGCAATAATGTCGCTGATGGGTTTCAGTTCTTACTGCACCCTTAAGCTTCTGTTTCCCAGGGTCATGGTCCTTCCTCAAGTGTAGCTTGAATTCTCCTTTTGCCCCAACCTCCAATCAGCATGAACCATGAGATCTTAACCAATGAGATCATGCTGAGTCTCACTGAGGGGTATTTAAGCCCCTGCCCCCTCTCTCTCTCTCGGCTCTCTCCCTCTCCCACACGGCAACAAAGAACCTCTTGGCCAAATCACTCCTCTCCAGGTGGTCACTTTGGGGCCTACATTTGGTGCCGTGACTTGGATCGGGTCTCCCCACTAATCCTGGTGGGACCCTGATTCAGACTCAACCCATGACCACCCTGAGTATGTGACTGGCCAGGACTCATCCTCCCGATCACCCTCACTCACATCCAACACCGAACATCCTTTTGGTGAGTCCACATATTATTGGGCTCCCTTTGCAGACTCTCCCTTTGGTGCCAAAACATGTACTTCAAACCCTCCCTCTGTACTTCTGTTCCCCTGAGCAGACTCTATTAACCTGTAAACCAGTTTCTACCTATCTCCTCCTATCTTCCTGAAAAACTTTCCCTGTCATGGAGTTAAGCAAGCCACTCCTTACCAACTCTGGCCTCAAGGAGATTCCAGCTCTAGGAGAGCTCATGCTTCCTTTCTGTGGGCTTAGACCAAGCCCTGGATTTATTCGGTGACTGACCGAAGAGTGGAGGTTTCATTTTGCTGAAAGCCTACCAGTACCAATCAATGGGAGCAACCTAGAGACACAGGTGATGGCTAATCCCATAAGCATGTGTCATGCCTGCAGGTTCTACCTTCCCCTCCCTTACCTAAGATGTCAGCACACCTTTCTGCCTCCTCCATGGTCCCACCACATGTCCTTTGTCTCTGTCTGCCTTCCCCTCCCTGGGCTTACTGGGACCCTGCCTCCCATGAGAAACCTTGTAACCTGATACCTTATGACTTAAGTTATTCCAACTAGTTTGCCAGGCCTCTCAGTCTAAAGTAACTTTAAGTCAGCTGCTTTACAAAAGCACTTACAAAAAACTGCAGCTGTAAAGCTTACACCGTAACTCCACCCCCACAAGGGGAGGAAGGAAAGCAAACAGGAGCACCTGTGCACAGGATGCCGGCTTCTGGACACAGCAAAAATGCCTGCCATAGCTAAGAAAATCCATAGAGAGGACCCACTACATCCTGGGCCACCAGCCACATGTGGCCTAAAATAAATGCATGCAGAGTACACAGGAAAGGAGAGGGGCGACAGGCCACAGGATCAGGCCTAGGCAGTCAGGGTCATTTGTCCCAGGTGTGTGTGGAGGGAGTGGTGCCCTGCACAAGTCCTGCTCCTAGCCTCACCTCACACCTCAGGGCATCAGACTCAACCCTTGTAAGCCAATTGTTAGTTCAAGGTTATAGTTCCAGAAATAACAAAATAGACATTACTGTGGTCTCTAAACTTCTCATTTAGAATTTTCTTTAGCCTCAACATAATTTTTCCCTCCAAATATTAACACTAGTTGTCCCATATGGTACTGTTGTTAGCCTGAAATGTCCTCTGAATGTCTTTCTCTAACTTTACAAATGATTTCCCTGTTAAATAGGTAGGCTTTATTAAAGAGGCAGCCTGCTGTTAGCTATAAGACAGGATCATAACGTTTTGTTCTTTCTAGATGGGACCTGCACCTTCCAGTCTTCTGGCTGGTAGATGTTGGAAGCTTTGTACTGAGGTCAGCCTCAGTATGCCTTGGGTGACCAAGAGAAGTGGCCTTCACAGGGTTCCTTAAATTACAATACCATACTCCAATTAGACCTTTTCTATAAAAGTAAAACAAGTAAACTGAGGTCCCCTACACAAATTTCTCTCAATAGAAAAGCAACGGGTTCTGGCCCAGGCCACTCAGGTTGGAAATGATTATATGGCTCAAGCAGTAGAGTGCCGCTTTACAAACATAAAGTCCTGAGTTCAAGCCCAGTACAGCCAAAGTAAAAGATGATAATAATAATATTTGGGGCTGAGGAAGTAGTTCAATGGGAGAATGTCTGCCAGCTTGTGCAAAGCCCTGGGTTCAATTCCTCAGCATTACTAAAAAAAATTAAAAAATGGTAAAGAAGATAAGTGGCATTAATGTCACTTCAGCCATCTCATAGTAGAAAAACATAGTTTAACCTAGATCAGATCCCTTATTCTTCTAATGAGGAAACTGAGGCCCAGAACAGTTCAGAGACCTGCTCTCCAGAGTGTCAGGTGTCAATGTAAAATAACAACAACTTTACTTTACAGCAACAACCTAAAAAAAAAAAAAATACTCTTACCTTTCTGCAGCATCTTAAGGATGCTATCAGAAAGCATACCACAGTGGACTCAATGTCACAGGTGAGAGAGGTTCTCCTCAAAGATAAATTTCTAGCAGTTGGTCCCAGATACTCGTAAAAACTCAGACTGTGGCTGAAGGGAAAAGTCATTGAAACAAGTAATACAGCTAGCCATGTCTGTATTTATAGCTATGTCTGTATGTCCAGGACCTTAGTAACAGGAAAGAAAAAGATAAGAGACACCATGGCCTCGTTGCTGCTCTCAGAAAGGGTCCTACCTGACTGGGGCCTGTATCCTGAACTTGCTACCATGGTGGACAGGAGGGGCACTTCTTCAGAGAATGTTTAAGGGGGGACAGCCTGGGTACAGCCCCAACCCAACTGGTACCCTGCCCTCTGCAAGGGTAACCACTGGAGGTCTAAATGCCCCTGTCACCAGATGGAAAGCGAGGTGCCTCCTCCTATGGATTGATGGGTCCAAGCCTCCTGTCCACACTCCACTTCTTGGCATCAATGTTGAGGAGCCATAATGGCAGAAAAGCAAAAGGTCATTTTCCTCCTAGACAGTGGAGCCCATTTCTCTGTTTTACCTTTTTCTCCTGGTCCCCAGTGCAATGACAAAAGTTATCATTCGGCCAAATCTGGCCAGCCCTAGAGTGCTAGTTTACCTGGCTTCTGGCCTGCTCTTGGGGAGACCTCCTCTTCTGTCACTCTTTCCTCATAGTACCTGAAACTCCAGTGTCCCTGCTGGGACAGGATTTATTATCTCAATTAAAAGCTCAAATTCTCCTTCCCCCAGGCAGCTCTCTCTGCTGTCCCCTCCTTCAGGAACAAATAGATTCCACAGTGTGGACTGATGAGATGAGTGTAGGGTGAGCCAGGATGGCCCTCCCTATTCAAATAAAACTCAAAAATCCCTCACAGTTTCCACACCTAAAACAAAATCCCCTCAAGCCTGAGGGACAATGAGGCCTTATGCCTATTCCTTAAAACAATAAGGGCTGCTAATTGCTTGCTCCAGCCCCTATAATAAATTTAAAATTCTTATAAAAGTTAATTTTAAATTACAAGTTACAAAGTAGACAACTGGAAAGGATATAGATAAGTAACAAATGTATTTTTGAGAAGTTAAAGGAAAAAGGAATGGCTTTTTGGATGAGAAGGGATTTTGTAAAGAATGGTTTGTCCTAAAGGTTGTTTCAAATAGGAAGGATAAGGACAACCATCAAAGGGTTTAGTATGTTGTATGAAGGTCTGAGTAAGTTTGAAAAGTGTATAATAAAAGCTTTGGTGTGTGATAAAGTTAAAGTTGAATATAATCTAAGAGTTGCCTAAAAGATTTTTAGGGTCATGTCAAACTAAAATCAAATCCTCTATGTATATGAAATAGAAAGGTTATCTTAATATTGTTCTGCTCTGAGTAACATCTACAAAAATCCGTTACAGAGAACAATTTTATCAAAGAAATTATCTTGTCAAGCTTTAAATGCTACTAAATCAGAGTACATTTACATGTTTGCTTATGTGTCTTAAATGACCACCTTGTAACAGTTATGTTATACTTTATCTAAATATGGTACAAACATTTAAAAAGTGAAAGGTGTCAATTTATATAAAATAATGAGCAAAAGCTCTCTTTTATCCAAGAGTGTTACATTTAAATCTTGACAGCCCCTGCCACCCACAGGTCACCTACCTAGGTGTGGCCTTAAAGGGACAGACTCACTCCCTGAGTTATAAATGTATTAACCCAATCTTCCATTTCCCAACCCCCATACCATAAGACAGCTTACAGCTTTCTTGGCAGTTAGAGGATTTTGCAGAATTTAGATCCCTAGGTATGTAGTCCCTGAACAGACACCTTTTTATGCTCCTCCTAATATTCCTATTTGAGTCTTAGATAATGTATGGCCACCCATTTCTTTTAGAAAACTTCCCTCCATCAGACTCTACTCCTCTGGCTGACTTCCTGCCTTCTCAGGGAACTTCTCAGAGAGCATTCAACCAGATCCTGCCCCACCCTATAACAATTTCTGTTAAACCAGGGCATCTTGTTCTCCAAAAAGGATCTTCTACCCTTTCCATTGGGACTTTGATGGATCAGCCCTCATCTGGTCATTCTCATGACACCCACTGCTGTCAAGCTCAATGGGTTCCCCCAATGGTGGCACCTCTCAAGAAACAATTAGAAAAATGGAGAAGGGAATTGGAGGACTCTTGAAATTGTCTAGGGAACAACATTTCACAGTGGTTCTCCTGGCCAATGCTCATCCTAATGCCTATGTTTCTTGCTCTCTTATTCTTAAGCTTCCTTCCTTGTATCATACTACATGTCTGCTATTGCTAATCAAAAATTTAACCAGTTGTACCTCCAGGGATATCAACCTCTCCAAAATGCAAGGATAGTTGGCTGATAACCCACAATGTGGAGGTCGGAGGATTGGTTCGAGACTCTTTTATGACCTATGGCTACAAGGGACCTTCATCAACTTCAGGGAAGAGGAATTTTCATTTTTGGAGCCTAGGTGTACTCCCTCATGAGGCTCACCACCCCAACATTGTTTGCCAACTAACCCTAACTTCCCCTACGCTGCCCCTTGCCAGCTCGAAGAAGCCAGAGTGAACACAATGCCCCCTTCCTTAACAAACAAAAAAGGGAGGAATGTTGGCAATAATGGCACTGATGGGTTTCGGTTCTTATTGTACCCTTAAGCTTCTGTTTCTCAGGGTCATGGTCCTGCCTCAAGTCTAGCTTGAATCCTCCTTCTGCCCCAACCTCCAATCAGCATGAACCGTAAGATCCTAACCAATGAGATCAGGCTGAGTCTCACTGAGGGGTATTTAAGCCTCTGCCCCTCTCTCCCTCTCTCGGCTCTCTCCTTCTCCCACCCGGCAATAAAGAATCTCTTGGCCAGATCACTCCTCTCCACATGGTCACTTTTGGGGCTTACAAGTGTAGAATGTTCAGATTAGTAACATTTGTGTATATCATCTAATTCACCCTCAGAGTCGATATACCAGAGTCAGTTTCTAAGGAATTCAGGACACACGCCTAACACTTATGTCTCTGAACATCACACATTACTTTCCAAAAAAATTTGTTTTTCTTGGAAATTAATAAGAAGATCTGAAATTGTATATGAGACAAAAATTGAGCATTGACATTTTCATAATATATTCCAGACTCTAAATACCTGAAATCTGAAAAAAGTACATGAGATATGCATTTATACATATGTAATATAAATTGTTTCCCTATATTCTCTATGATCTTCAAATGCTTGCCTCTCAATATTAAGGACAAAATTTATCAAGTAAATCATAAATGTCTAATCAACATGTTACCTTGCCCTTGTGT
The DNA here is from genome assembly GCF_047511655.1 of Castor canadensis. NCBI lineage: Eukaryota > Metazoa > Chordata > Mammalia > Rodentia > Castoridae > Castor > Castor canadensis. The sequence continues at coordinate 60,657,587 of NC_133398.1, forward strand.
GCCTATCATCCATACTAGACATACCTGTAGCTTCAGTGGACAGTTCCACACATAACAGAGTAATCATACACTCAGGTACCTAATCTGTTTCTCTCTTTCTCTATCTCTCTCCTGGCTTGTTACCATTAATATTAACACATACTCAGATTTCCCATATCCTTGTCATTTTCCATCTATCAATCCATACATCAACATATGTAGCCTTTCAGTAAACATATACAAACCCTTACATACATGAACTCTTCCAAGTAATGATTCCACAGTGTTGTACTACATCAAAGTCCTTGCATGTTTGTGTTTACATTTTAATGGTAGAGATAGAAAATTAACAAATAAACCAGGAAATAATTTCTTTTAAAAGGGAGATATTTCCATTTCTGATGAGGCCTCTCTGAAAAAGTAACATTTAAACAAATTCACACAATAAGAAAAAGTGAGCCTCAAGGAGTTTTTTTTGAACAGTATTCTAGAAATAAAAACACTGTATCTAAAGTCCCTCAAGCAAAGGCAAGTTTGGTCTGCAAGAATGACAGCAATCAAGTGAGTCTTTTACAGAAAGTATGTTAATGACAGTGTTGTTAATAGAATTGGCAAGGCACGTTTGACATAGGTGAAGTTGAATAAATAGTTCTGGGGTGTCCATTCTTATAAGATTAGAAATGCCTATTAAATATCTAAGTGAAAATACTTAAAAATAACTGTGATATATGCATCTAGTGCTTAGAGGATAGGTTTGACCTTGAGATATAAACAGGAATCATCACTCTGCAGCTGGAATGTGAAGCTATCAGACAGGATATGATCTCAAAGGAAGAGAATATATATATACAATATATGTAGGTTAAGGAAAATCATTAGGAATACTGCAAACACTAGAGAACAGGATGTGGGACCATAAAGTGAGACCCAGAATAAGAATGTATATAAATACAGTCAGGAGAAAGAAATAGACTAGGTAGAGAAATTGTCTCCAGAAAGTGGCCTGAACAATTATGTCATATGCAACAATGAGGCTAAGTAAGTATGTATATTGGGTATTGGGCTGGTTGTGAATGTGGGTGTCAGTATTCCTGATACAACTAATGTTGGTGAAGTGATGAGGAGAAAAGCCGCATTTAATAAAACAAGAATGGAGAAAACACAAGAGACAGGGAAAAATCAATGACAGGGAAAAGGTTAATACAACTAACTATATTACATTTCAGACTCATTAATGTTGTCCAAGATCTGAAGAGAGGATACAGAGAAAAGCAAATAAAGAAATTACAACATTAAAAAAGGAGAACATCTATAGGTATGAGAAATTTTAATTAATGTAATAAAATGAAGAGGTCAGGTAGAAATGAATCAATTTGGGTTGAAATACACTGTGAATGGAAGCAATGCTAGGAACCTCTCTGTATAGATATCCTTATCTCAACTAGCAAAAATGCTTCATTTTTCTTATTATTGCTTATGTTTTCTCTTCAACAAAATTGGAGAAAAGGGCAGAACAGGTTCTGCCTGGAAGTGAGGGAGGGAGGGGTTGAGGCAGAGGGGGGCATGGAGCAGGGGGGAGAAATGACCCAAACAAAGTATGCATGTATAAATTTATGAATAAAGTAAAATAAAATAATATTGGTGTGAGAACATAGAATCCTTCACGCACTGGTATTGCAAATGTGAATGAGACTTCACTTGGAATAGAAATCTGGCAGTACTTATAATGTGTATAGTTGTGTATACATTTATATAGGTATGTGTTAATTAATTACTTAGCCATTATGTAAGTTGGTTACAAAGATATTTCTCACAGCAAAATTCTTGGGCATATAACAGATAAATTCTGAAGGAGTCTCAGAAAACATTGTACATGAAAATGCAGTACTCAGCACTATTTTTATCACTGGATGATAAGGAACATCTAGATGTCATCACGGCAAACCTGGACAACTACTGTGGTGGAAAAAACACTGGAATTCAATATAACCATTTCAAAGAAAGCCTGGATGTACAACAACAGGTTGGTTCACCTGTGAGCCAGGCACTAGTGGCTCACCCCTGTAATCCTAGCTATTCAGGGGGCAGAGATCAGGTTTATGGTTCATAACTAGCCCAGGTAAATAGTTCAGGAGATCTTACCTTGAAAAATCTCATCACAAAAAGGGCTGGTGAAGTGGCTCAAGGTATAGACCTTGAGTTCAAACCAAAGTACTGCATAAAAAAAATACCATTAATAACGCACATGCATAAAGTGAGAAACACAATGGGATCTATAAACCATTCTGTGCATGTGGAAAAATACATATGCATAATTAATAATGACATGTCTTATGAGAAAATACTCATGGATAAATTTCTCTCACAAGGTGGAAGGGTAAATGACGTTGAGGGAGATACAAGAGCCATACAAGATAGAGTTCTTAGAGGTACCAATGTTGATAGTATGTACAAATTGGGAAGATTAATACAAACTTCCTCATCTCCATTTTTTGAAAAGCTATAAAATGGAAGTTTGAGCACATGAACCTGGTAGAAAGGATTCTTCAAAAATGTTTTGCACTAAACAGGAAAATGAAGTGTCAGGCAAATAAGGTATTTGGGGGTCAAAAGAGGATGATGATACTCAGATGGAAGATTTGTTTGCATATAGGTACACAAAAGAACATTGAAGGCACAGGTCAAGAGAACTGACAGAGATGGTGATACTGTATTGACGGAGATCTGCATAAATAGTAGTCAGATGAAATAAGATTCTTTTTTAAAATGGAGAGGTTAACACAGGAGTAAGGAATTTCTCCATGGTAACATGATGAAAAGATAAGATTTTGAGTACTGATACAGATAGGCAGTGGAGAAAAAAAAATGGTGAGATGAAATAGCTGTTTTCTGTTTCTATTGTCTTCATAAAAAAGATTTAGTTAATTAGTTGATAATAATAAGTGAGAAATAAATATTAGTGAAGTGAAAATTGAAGAACATATATGAAATTGAAGAGAAAATGTAAAAATATGAGACATCAAATTTCCAAGAAAATTGTGGGATGATTAAATTCTCCTCTTTTGTTTTTCAATAGTTGTATCACTATATCCCTTAGAAGAAAACACACTTCATTACAATCTCCTTTTTTGAAATCTGTTCCTTTAGCTGTAAGTAGACAATAGTGTTCATTCTTAGTTTTCTTTCTGGCCTCTTCAACTTAATACAAATATTCACTGTTGAAATTCCTTAGGATTTAACCATGGTTATTCTTATCACTATAATTTTTTGTAGACTTTATTCCACTCCCAAAATATCAAATAGAATCTATCTATACACAATGTTCCCTGGTTTCTCAAATCCCTTACCAGATTTTGTTTTTCTGAGTCCCAGTTCTCAAAATCAACTGTCTACCTCGTGTCTGCAATTGGTTGTACAATGCAACCCTCAAACTCAATATGTCCTGAATATTAGAACAATGTGGAGAGAACTTTCAAACTACAGACTCATCTGAGTTCTATCTCCAGAGATTCTTACCCAATTAGTCTGGTGTAGGTCAAAGGCACTGCATTAATAATAATAATAATTTTAAAGCCCTAGGAAATCTTACTATATAACCAGTCCTATTTAGAACATTTACTCTCCCTCATTCTTCTCTATCCCAACTTTGCATATCCCAACACAAACTAAAACATTCCTAAACTTAGATTAATACAATAGCATAGTGAGGATGTTCTTCTTTGGACAAGAATGTTTTTTTCCCCTTTTTAGTGCATATCTGAATATGTAATGTCTGCGATTATTGCCTTCAATTGAAACCCCCACATTGAGACTGAAAAGTAAAACCTTACAAGTGGTTAAAAACAATAGGTGAATTTGGTTGCTGCCTAATTCTCCATTCTCATCCCCTGCCATACCTTTCCCTCGCTGCCATTCTTCACGCCTGTCCTCTGACCTAGATCACAGTTATTTCCCCATATTTATTTGCCTGACTAACTGCCTGCACAAAGTTATACCTCCTGTTTATTTCCTTTTGCTCTTCTCCTTCTTGACCTGCATACTGTAATGCCCATCAAACACCACTGTGTATAATATTAGGAAATATTTATTGAACACTTAGAATGCACCAATCTAATTGTGATTTAAAAACACAATTGTGTGTAAACCATGAAATAATGCTTAAAGGATGTACTATTGCTATTGCCTTTTTAAAGTTAGTGCATAAGCAAAGTTAGCCAGGCTCAGAAGGCCAAAAATCATATGTTCTTCCTCATATGCAGACTTTAGACCTAAAATAAATGCAGTAATATTGTTGGACATGGGTCACATACTAAGGGGAGAACACATACAGGAGGAATAGGGAAAAGTAGGAAACCCAAAACTTGAAAGTGTTTGATGTGCCCACTGTAGAAGGGTTAATATAATAATCTTAAAATGACAGAGGTCAATATGGGAAGGTAACTGGAAAGTAGTGAAGAGGTCTGGTAAAGATGAGTCAATTTGGGTTGTAATACACATGTGATGGAAGCAATGCTAGGAATCTCTCTGTGTAACCTTATCTCAAACTAGCAAAAACGCTATGTCTTTCTTATTATTGCTTATGTCTTCTCTTCAACAAAATTGGAGAAGAGGGCAGAACAGGTTCTGCCAGAAGGGGGGTGGTTGGGATGGGGCAGAGGTCAGGGGGAAGAGATGGCCCAAACAATGTATACACATATGAATAAATGAATAAATAAACCAAAAAAAAATAGTGCAAAAAGTTAGCCACCTTACCCAAGATTATATGGTCAGCAAGTGATGGGACAAACTTTGAATACAGAAAATTTGACTTCACAGCCCACTCTCACAATCACTAAACTTCAGAACCAAATTACAAATATTTTAATCCATTTAAATTTAACTTAGTAGCTCTATTGAACTACAGTTGATATACAAGAATGAATATATTTAATTTATCAATTAAATGTAACATACATATATCAATTGAATGTAACACACACCCTAGAAACTATCACTATTTCCTCATAATTCTTTGTATTTTTTGTTTTTATTCTTGTATTTGTTTTGGGGTAAGAACTCTTCACATGAGATCTACTTTCTTCAGGTACACAATATAATATAGATCAATATAGGTGCCATGCTATACAGCATATATACAGAATCCAATACTCTGGTATACAGAAACTTTATACTTAGTGAATGGCAATTACAATTTCTCCCTTTACCCAGATCCTGAAAACTGTCATTTGACACTTTGCCTCTATGGGTTTGACTAATTTAGATAGATCATATAAACAGAATTAGGTAATATTTTTCATTCTGTGTCCAATTTCTTTCACTTAGCATGTATTCTTTACTTCAGGCTCATCCATGTGGTCACATATGACAAAATTCCTGCTTTTTCAGGGCAAATATCACATATTATGAATATACAACATTTTCTTTATCTATTTGTCCATTTGTGGACCAGCTAGGTTGTTCCAGATCATGGCTATGGTGAATAATACTGCAGTGGACATGACAATGTAGCTATCTCTTTGAAAACCTGATTCCAAATATTTTGGTTATGTAGTTTAGATTTTTTGAAGAACATATACCATTCTGTATAATGCCTGCACCATTTTACATCCCCACCAAAAATGTATAAAGGTTTCAGTATGTCTTTATCCTTGCAACATTTGTATTCTTTGGATTTTGTGATCACAGTCATCTTAACAATGGTGTGGAGATATTTTGATATATATTTCTCTGATGATTAATGAGGTTGAGTGTCTTTTCATATACCTGTAAGACATTTCTATGTCTTCTTTGGAGAAATGTCTATTCTGGTTTTTTGGCCCATTTTTTAATCAAGTTATCTGCTTATTGTTTTGGTTATTAAGATATAAAAGTTCCTTATATATTTTGGAAATTAAGCCGTTATTGGATGTATGGTTTGAAAATTGCTTCCCTTATTCCATAAGTTAACTTCATTGTTTTGTTTCTTTGGATATGCAAAACCTTTTTAGTTTGATGTTGTTCTACTTACCTATTTTTCTTTTTGTAGCCTGTGGTTTTGGGATCATATCCAGGGTGTCATTGCCAACCAAAACTACAAAATCAGTGCTTTGACTTTAGAATTGTGTTATATCTTGTAGTTTTTGATACAAATTGCATACATTAATTAGCAAAATTTAAAATAAAAAGCTAAAGCATTTCACATCAGTAATTGATAATTACCCATCCAAAATAACATTACTTGGCCATAGAACACATTACATAGGAGATTACATTAATAAAAGGCATAATTCTAAGTAAATACATTTTTTCTATAATCCTTCAAACCTACATTTACTCTAAGCAGTTTAAATAATCACTGAATGTCAAGAGTATACTGTCATCATTATTTTCTCTTATCAAGCCATGTCAACTTCAAATTGCAATCATCATTTGGGCATTAGGAAGTCTGCTCAAGAAAGCTCACAATTATCCTGCTGATGTTAGGACAGCATTCTTCTCAGACTGAATCCAAAGAAAAAGCTTATTGATACCAGACTACATGAGCACCACCAACTAAACAACATCTGGTCACTTACTGTCAACCAGGCAGTGTGCTATTTGCCTTGGATGCTTTGTCTCATTTAATTCAATGACATTGAGAAAGGTAGCTTTATAATAATCCATACTTTACAGATGTGGATAGACAGTAAAGAAGTTACTCAAAATTACATAGCTCTCAACTTGCAGAAAGTGCAAGAAATCCCAAGCTCCTGATTTAAAATACCACACTTATGTTTATCATGTTATGCACGCTTTTATAGAGCATGTGAGTTCTGGGTGGTTTGGTGAAAAGATGGTAAAAGGTAGTTTTCAATGAAGATATTGGTAGTGTAGCCAATTAATAAATACCTGAAAGTAATTCTAACATAGTGAAAATTTATCATTATAAAAATGAAGAATATGGATGTTGTCTAGAAACTAGTTTCCTTCAGAGTTTAAAATAGATCTAAATTCAACTGACATTTTAATATACTCTATTGTAGAGTTATGTTTTATGTATATATATTCTTTCTTTGCAAAAGTATCTGGCCTAATTAAGGTTAGGGATCATTTGTTACTTTTTATGTCCTATCATATAGTTACTTAATTTACACTCTGCTACAGGAAGTTACAGAAATTAGTCCATATCATGCCCGAGACTTAGAAGCCATGAGAAAAGAAGAATATCGATACTTGTGCTTTCCTGTCTTCAGAATAATGGCAGAATTCAAGGAGGAAGAGTGGAGGAAGGAAAGTTTCGTACATGGAAAATGCATTCTTAGGCTTTTAATTAAAATCTAACTGGAAAGAGATGTACTGATAGTGATGCTGTATTATCTAGAATTCCAGAAAGCACTGTCTTAAATACCTTGTTAATATATTTATTTTTTTAGAATAGTGTTCTGGTTTTGGTCTGCACCTTACCTCATCTCAGGAATTTTGTTTACATAACTGAATTTGCCATTGTTTTCTTTCTCCAAACAATTAAGCACATAAAATTGATAGATAAGAAGTAATGAAATATTTTAAAATTAGCTTTTATACTGTATGGAATAAATGGTTTAAAACAGCTTGTCCATAACAAACACATACATAAAATGCTCTCATAATTCAATTTAAAATTCTAAAGCTCTATAATTAATACATATAAATGTGCTTTAAGTTTCATCATTTTTCCATTATTCTGCATTTCAAATGTATGAAAATGGTGATTCCTAATTAATTTGTGTTAAGGGAAACATATATAATTCTTAGTGATAAAGATGCACTATTGAAGAGTTGTTGTCTCTTGTATCCCGTAATGTCTCTGCTTTTCAAAATATGCTCAAATCACCATTTTAAACATTGAAAAAGCTGTTCTGACAATGTAACAATTAACACTCATTTTTTTGTCGTCATTATTAAAATGGAAACAAACACATTTGAGGTAGGTAAGTATCTGGTCAAGGAGTATGGTTAAGTTTCAGTCACACAAAGCACCATGCTGCGTAGATATAGTTAAATAATTTTTAATATAGTCTCCTCAAAAATAATATATAAGAACCCTCTAGAACATAATATAAGGAAAAAAAGACTTCATATGAAAGTAGATTCAATTCCCTTGAAACTACACTTTAAAAATTCTAGTTTTTATATGTCAGTGCTATTTCTTTTGATGAATACTATAACTTCTGGTCAGCCTGCTTGCTCACATTTCCACAGAATTAGTTTGTTATTGGTTTATACTTCCCTCAAGCAGGAAATGTACCTGTTATTATAATGTTATCATTAAAATTTTGTATCCAATACCTTATTAACTTGAAGAAAATTTCAGGCAGCATTTGTAAAGCAACATTTTTCATATGTAGGGCTATTAAACATTTTAATATCTATTCTCAACTCACTCAGAACATGGGCAAAATAATCACCCACTTTGATTTATAGGGATTTGCTTTCAGAACAGGAACTTCACCTAAGACATTGGTTTTCAAATACATTTCCAATTCTTATTTAGTAGGAGGAACAGAAGACCCCATACCTTATCAGCAATAAATTACTCTCCTGTTAAACTTGCTGCTAGACAAGGAGCAACAGTCCTATTAAAATCCAATTAAACATGCATCACATTTGATAGATATAATTAGAACAACTGTAGAGGGTAAATGGCTCTAAGCACAGTAGCTGGAAGAAATGTAGATCAGTTTTAAAAGGGAAAATAACAGACAGTATGCTGGGCATTTGTTGCTATAATGATAACTTCTTTATTTTGATGATTTTATTTATTACTTTTTAGCTATCCTTTGTAGTTTCTCTTACTTACTGGCAAAGGATTGTTTTACTTTCACATTTGCTTCCATTAATAAGGATACTGTGTCTGCCCTTATGGGATAAATCAGACTTTATAAGAATAAAATATCAGATCTTGCAATTCTGTTCTAAATATTATAGCAGTAAAAATATTTTAATTTTTTCAGGTTTTCATGTTCACTCCTCACTATATCATATACAGTGCTGCTGGAGATTGTTGTACTTGCCTTTTTAACAAGAATGTAATCACTAATGATTTGCAGACCTAGACACTACAAGAATTGGGTATACATGTAGCTCTTGGTTTCATTGTATGTACATCTATTCTCCCATAGTATCTGTAACAATTTCTTTGTTGAACTCTTCTCAGAGGTTCTTAGAAATAATTTCTAATCCTTATATCCTCTTTTTCTAATCAAAATGTAGAGAACTATTTTTGGAGTTTATATGTGGCTATAAACAAAAGCTCCTTATACATTGGGGTTAAAAAGAAATAATTTAAGCAGAACCGTGACTGGTGTAGAATATATTGGTAAAAGATTGTACTATAAGCACAAACATGTTGAACATAAAAGAATAGTAGTCATAGATTTGCTTGCACTGACTTTGTAATGCTAAAATTAGACATTCAGATAATGCATGTCCTGCTGTGAGACATCAACATCAGGAAAAAATGAGAAATACTATGCCTAAACATTTTTATATGTCTCTTCTCATTTGTTAATTGTCAGCTTATCTTTATCTGTTAAATTTTATAACACTAATGCACTCAATTTTTCTTAAACTTTCTTATAATTGAAATCTCCGGTCTAAGTCCTATAGTTAAGTCATGGAACAATTACATAGCTCATTTCTGCATATCAATTCATTGACACAATATGTGAGAAAATGGACAAGAAGAAGTTGGGAATGTAAGGACCTGGAATTTAGTTTTTAAGCATCATATTATTCTTCTCTCTGTATAATTAGCTTCCCTTCCTCTTACGGAAAGATTACTCTCTAGGCAAAAGGAGCCATGATCTTTGGCTGTCATAGTTTTTGGCTGGATTTATTAGTCAGGTTTCTCTTCTTGTGACAAAATATCTGAGATAATCGACTCATAAAGAGAAAAAGGTTTTTTGCTTCATGGTTTAAGATGTTTGGGGCCATGTTCAGATGGTTCTGTTGTTTTGGACATGTGGTGAGGTCACACATCATGGTGAGGGGAACATCATGATTGAAGAAGAATGCTTGCTTCACAGCCCAGAAATGAAAAAAGAAAAAGGAATATTCTGGAATCATAAGTCCCTTTAGGGACATGTTACCGGTGATCTAAAACTTCCTGCCAAGCTCCACTTTTTGAAGTTTCTACCATCTCCCAAATTGGAGACCAAGCCTTTAACATAGATGGTCCTTGGGGGCAATTCTAGATCCAAACTGTTGCACCCGGGCTGCTCTTCCCCCATGTGTGCACGTTGCCTAATGCCTCACTCAATAGGTATCTTTGTTCAAATTCTACTTTCTTGATGAGACTTTGGGAATGCAACCTATCTAAAAACAATTCTCTCCCCTCACTCCCCCCATCATATTCTCTTCTGAGTCCCAGATCCCCTTTTCTTCTCTTGATTTACCAGTTCTTAATAAGATGTTCTTCTTTGTGCATTTGGTTACGGTTTTTCTTACCACTACGACTCAAACTCCACTAGATCAGGAACTTTATGTTTGTTTATATTTGCATTCTTAGTACTTAGAGATTGCCCAGCATATGGCGGGTTTGCAAAAAAAAAAAAAAATCCATGCAAGGATGAATGTTTAATTCAAAAAGATACTTAACCCCTCTAAAGCTCAGTTTTCTCATTTGCAAAGTGGGTATAATGATGGTGATATCTGCTCCATTGAGATATATTGAAGACTGAATAATGTAAGAAATATGAAAGTGCCCTGAAAAATGGAATGGACAAATGTTATTTACCTGAGAAAACCTAAATCTCACCTCCTTTGGAGGTGAATATTTACTAAAATATTAGGCTTCCTACTTTTTCTTATTCTTTATATCCTGAGAAATTTCATTTCTCTCTCAGTATCAAGAGTGTCAGAATTATATACTTTAATTAATGATAGATTATAAAATAAGTACCGTATCAATAATCCATATATATCCTCATGGAAACTTCATCATCCATCATAGAAAGGAAAATTAATAGACTAATGTTAGACACCTTTATAATGTTTTAAATAACCATAAATAAAGTTAGAGAGTTTGCAGTATAGTGTAATAAAACCAGCAAAAGTACCTTCAGTAACAAGAAAACATTATTTTCATCACCATTTTAAGTAGTCCCCTTATGTAACTTTTATTTCTGAAAACTATGGTATCTATGGATCCCTATAAATAGAAAATTTATGCCAAAAGAATGAAAATAAAAATGAAGTCAGTCTGTATCACAACTTCTAGGTTTCATCATTATTCATTGTGTGAATCAATTTTTCTAATAAACTATGGACTAATTATTAATGAAACATATTATACTATTCTGGCATTAAAAACCAGAAAGGTATTTTTACAATATTTAAAATATCATATCTCAGGGAATAAGCAAAATAATAGGAATCTACTCATTTTGGAGATAAGGATCTCATCATTCTCCATCATTCTGTAATGTGGGGATTAAACCAGTTAGCTTGTTTAAATGTTTGAAATTCAGTATAACTGCTTGACAGAGCACAAATTTCCTAAATCAATACCTCTTATTGTTCTTCTACTTAAATTTATATTTGGATCCAAAAGATAAACTTCTAAAAGTAATTCATGTGTTCATAGTTCTTTACATAAATATATAGGCATATACAAATATACAAATGGAGATGATCTGCCAAAGTCATAGGGAAAGTCTGTGATATATTTGCTGAAAAGTAGACCACCTTAAACTTGTGAAACATGTCATTTGGGGGTAACATGCAAAGTATGTCCATAATGAAGAGTCTGTCTCCATTTTTAATCTTTGCTGACAGCTTTTGAGCTTTGCCCTTTCCACTTTGCCTTTCATCCTACATCTGGCCAAACTGATAAGTGTTTGAAGAGATAGAGGTGTTTAACCTGATTTAAAATTACATATATTATGCATGTGTATAGAGACATCATGAGGTACCACTTAACAAGTACAATTTTTATATTTCCATGGACCAGTTGCAAATAATTTAACTTAAAAAAGTTAAAAAGCGAACAATAAGAATAATAAACATGCTTTGTTTTAAATGGAGGGTAAAAGAACCTTCATGTACTCTCTCATTTGCATAAGAGGGAAGTTTGAACCACGTGCAGGCTTGGCAACACCCCTAATCACAAGAGAAATTTCCTTTTCTTGCTCACTCAACTCATTCTCAGACCTGCTTAGAGCCATCTGTTTTTCCCAGGAAGCCTCTTTCTGTGAACCACAAAACTTTCCACACCTTCTGGGTGTATGTGAGTTGCCATCGGGTTTGAGATTGAAGTGAATTTGGGGATTGGACCCATTTTACTGCTTGCTGAGGTCATTGAGTTTCTCTTTGCTTTGGGGAAGTGGTTCTTCATTTGGATGTTCTTTTTCTTGCTTTGCTTGGGTGAATAATCAAAATCTTGGATTTCTCTTAATGGTACACCTCACACAGATACAAAGATTGATCTCAAACAGCAGCCACATATGACCTCATTTTAATGGCAATTAGATATTCTCAGGGAGTAGAACTTAAAGTATTTTTACTTTTATCACTTGTGGATATGTAATAAGCAAAATATGTTATCTTGGAACATAGATATTAATGCATTAACCTCATTTTTGATATCTACCAATTTATGTATAATCCCACCAACATTATCACAACTACCTCCTCTATAGAAACTCAGTGTTCTCCTCTCCACTAAAGGTAATCATTTCCAACAAAACTGACATGTCTCACTGGATACTCGAGGCATAATTGTACATACTTTAAAATTAGAAAATGAATAAAAAATATTTAATAGAAAGAAAAGACTTGGTAAGTGTTGACACTAGTGTGTGAGCAGGACATCTTTTTAATTTTGGTCATTTAATCTATGAACTATCCAACCAATATATAGAGAAAATATTTTCTCCAAAGCCTTGGCAAATTTCTAATGCAGTAGAAATTTCTAATGCCTTGAATACAAGGCATGAAGTAATAATAACTTTCAATAGCATTTTGGTTGCATAAATATTTAATTAAGTCATCCTCATTATATTTTTACTTACTTTAGTGAAGGAAACATGTAGCATGAAGAAGGTAGTTATGGTAGAAATGATTAGTATTGTTGCTGCTGTTGTTACTGCTGCTGCCCTGATGCTTATGTAAAGCTAGGACACATCGAAACATGGTTTGAGTGCAGCAGCAAGTTATTTTCCTCACTAGAACATAGAATAATAGCATCGGTTTCCCGTGGTTGTTCGAAGGGTTACTGCAACTAAGCCCAGAGCCAATAACAGTAGTTTCTACATTTACCTTTATTTATTCAGTGGAAATCATTTATTTGCATTTTTGATTCTCTTACTAGACTGGAAGTTCCTATAGACTAGCATTATGTTTTTTCTGTCATTTTATCACTACCAAGCACTCTTTTTTAAGAATACTTTCTTCCTTTTTTTTTTAGAAATTATATGACTGTTTACTTGGGAGATGTAAATGCATCTGTGAAATATAGGCTAGAGGACTATGATGAGATGTCCAGGTTTTCTTTTCTTTATTATTGTGCTGGATGGGGGCACATTGTGGCATTTACAAATATTCTTACAATATATCAAATACATCACACTTAAATTCACCCCCTCCATCATTCTCTTTTATCCAGGAATACTTTCGAACATCAGTAAATGTATGGTAACTTAATTATTCATACTGTTCCACATTGTGGGACAGCCTTTGGTTATAGTCGGAAGAATGGATTAGAGGATGGGAATTACAGAGTCAAATGAATAACAAAGCTAATTCAACAGTGTAGGAAAAAGACAGAGAGAGCTGAAACTAAAATAGTAAGTGTTGGCTCAGCAATAAGGATACAGACATGAGAGATATTTATGGACCAGAATCATTACAATTTGGTGATAGGCTACGGAAGATTAAAAACAGGTTACAAAGTAGACAGGTTAAGCAGTTTATAGCTTAGGCAAAAGGATGCTATAACATCATAATACCCATGATCTTCCTCCAATTACAGGAAAAAGAGATAATTTTGGAAGAAAAATAGACAGAGAGTACTAGAAAAAACTACAGGAGGCAGTACATAGGGGCAGAACCATGAAATATATCAACGAGTATTTCAAATTTGGACCTGACTTTGAAAGAAATGGTTTATCATCAGAGGATTTAAATAAAAAAAAAAAAGTAATGTGATCAGTGCTATGTTTTTAAAAAGACATTCTGTGGTAAGAATAATTGATTAAATATAAGGATAAGTTGGTCAGTCATTGGCAAATTTCTGCAATTTTTGATTCTGTCACAGACAAATGGTCAGTGTTTGGTAAAATAGCATCTGATTTATATATATGGTAAAGCTATATAAAGTTCATTGTTTTCATGGTTCCTGAGCAGATTCCCGGGAATGTTTCTAAGTTACATGCCCTTGAAAACTGGCGTCTGTGTCCTACGGGACATGACAGTGCATACCATTGTGTTCTCAGCAGTTACAGAGTGATGCATACATAAAAGACATAAAGGAGCATAAGCTACACTTGCTAACCTCAAAAGATCTAAAATTAAGGAAGAGGTCAAGACAGAATGCCTGTGAAAATATTTTCTTAGAAGACAAATAACTTACACAACACTAAACCATGCCAAATGGCTACATGGTAAAATAGCTTAAATGTCATATTTTTTTCTGGAATGTTCTATTTTTTATGAAACTTCAATTTGATTTTTATGTTTGATATTTTGTGTAAATTTCTCTAATATACACAATATTTTAATTTTCTTTACCTTTCCTTTGATTCTCAGATGAATCATTCTTTTATTAAGCTACTTTACAAGGGTGAATTCCAACGGGGATTTCTTATTTTCTGCAGTTGCACTACTTAAAAATAAACACTAGCAGTAGCAAAGTAACATATATTATATAATGCATACATTATTTGAACCTGGGTCAGAAAATACTTCTCATAGTTGTATCATCCAGTCAGTTATGAAAGGATGATATTCAAAAAATAATAGTGTATTAATTGACCGGTCATAGCCTGCTGACTCATAAAAGAGTTAGAGGAAATAGACCATCTGTTGTTTGGATGCATGCATACAACAACAGGCAGGAAGAAAAAAGGCAAGATAATATCTCACAAATAGCATACAGAGGATTTAACACCAGAGAATGCTGACGCTTTAAAATAAATGGGAACACTTCAGATAGACTCTTGACCTTGTCTTAGTAAATACTGAAGAAGAAAAAGAAAAAAAAGAAACACAAAGTATATAAAATGACCTCAAGTTGAATAAAACAGAAAATCCTCTTATCTGAAATTACCCTGCATTCTGATTTGAGTAGAGCAAAAGAAAGATTTCTATTTCATATGTTATTTTCCTTTCCTATTTATAACAATCTAATTCCATTTTAAATTAATATATCTACAGCAATATTTTTCCTGTTATACCTCAGTCAGTTGTATGGCTGCCTGTTCTATCTTCTGAACAAGTTATCCAACTGTAATTTAAAATGTCACTTTTACTCTAATTTCTGTTCCTACATAGTGATGGAGTTTTTAAAGTAGCTGTAAACAGTAGCTGGGTTTCTTCAATTAAAAGTCTATAATTATCATTATTTTATCCTAATTTGTTCTTAGAATTTGCCTTGGGTATGGATTTGAATCAAAATGTACAACAGAGAAATTAAAACAGAAAAAGGGCAAACTGAAAATCATTTAAGTATGGTGAGTCTGAACATAAATTAATGCAGTATACTACACATAGCAACTCCTTTTTCACATAAATGCAAAAGGGTATTATTAGGATATTAAAGTTCTTTTTCAATTGCTATGGCTATTTTTTTCTCTGTACTGTGTTCTCTAATACAAATAATAACTAGAGGCATTGGAGCATAGCTCATGTGGTAGAATGCTTGCCTAGCAAATGCAAGGCACTGAGTTCAAACCTCAGTTCTGCCAAAAAATAAGTAATGCTCTAATAAAAACAACAATTGCAAAGTGAATGTATGGAAATGTTTCATTGTCACCAGGAAACACATTTTTGTTGCAATACAAGAAAGTACCATCCTCACATAAATGTTAAGGGGCAGCTATTTTGATATTGTTAGAAATAATAATATAACATATTAAAGTTTATTTAAAATATGTTCAAACATTTATTGTATCACCTAGAAGTCCTTAAATGCTGATTGGTTTTAAACAAGTTTCTGAAAGGTTTTCTGAAACATAAGAGAAGAAAATAGTGCAGTCAATACAGTTTGGTACATTACTCTTTAATATTTTATTTCCAAATTTTGGATATCTTAATACAAAGTATGATACAACTATCCAGTAACAATTAAAATACAAAGACATTTTGTCTTAATAACATTTTCAATTATTTATAGAAATATTTAGCCAATTTTATTCTTTGAATTTTCCATAATGAACATACATTTTAACAGTCCGCTCACTTTTGTCTTGCAAATATTTATATTTCACTTCTGTCTTAAAACTATAATAAGAAAGGCTAGTATTGTTCTCATGTTTCAATTTACTTCCCTGCTACCTTTGTTTCTTTTTGGTCCTTTCAGGTCTGTGGCACTTCCTAAAACTAAATTAAATATAAGCATATATAAATTAGTTTCCATTTATTCAAGTACTCTTCAATTCTTTTCTCTTCTGTGAACCATAAAAAAAGTTCTTCAGCAAAAGAATTTGGCAGTTATCTAAACAGGATGTGTTTCTCTTTTTATCAGGACCATCTGATTTGTAGTTACTAGCTTGAGTCTATTTCTAACTAGACAACAGGCTCCAAAAGGATAAGATAGAACCACTTTGTTATTGGCTTATCTCCTAATAGATGCACATGAAGTTAAATAAAATCAGAATGATCATTCATATGGATATTACCAACTGTAGAACTGGCTAGGGAATTTGGAATTTTATGATTTTGTGAAACTCACTGTCAGATTTTAACAATTACATTTTATTAGATCAGTAATGTAAAAAATATGAATATAAAACAAATTCTAGTTTCCTGAATAGCTCTTCTTTCTAAAATTATTGAAAATTTAACCTTTTATAGTAGCAAGCCTAAGAAAGTCTTAGAAAATCAGTGCAAAGATAAAAATAAATCTCCTTAGATTTTTCCATTCTCTGTCAACTCTGCAGTTTCCTTCCTCATTTTTTTGCACATATTATTGTTGTACTGGGGATACATCATGACATTTATAAAAGTTCTTACAATATATCATAGTTGAATTCCCCCCCTCCATCATTCTCCTTTATACCCTGCCCCATTCCTAGAATTGTTTCAACAGGTCTGCTTTTTTCCATTTTCATACATGTATACATATTATTTCTACTGTATTCACTCTTTTACACCCTTTCCTTATAGCCCCCTACCATGGATTGGTACCAATCCCCAGACAGGACCTGTTTTGCCTTCATGCTCTCCATTTTGAAAAGACATTTTTGCCTGTTTAAGATAGCTATACAGGAAGTTTCACTGTGACATTTCCACATATATATGTATTAGTTCTTCCCCTCAAATTTTCTCCTTTCTTCCTTAGTTCTCTTCTTATGTTGAATACAGTTGATGTACTTTCTGTCCTTATTTTTTGGTATTCTCAGAAGCTTATTTCTTTTGGAAACCTTGGTAGTAGTCACTATTATTTATCATTAGTTCTGCTATTCATTGCAATGTTTACATGTAAAATGACTACAAAATATTAAGCATATTTTTTAATCCATTACCTTTTAAACCTATTTTCAGGTGTGAAAATCAAGAGATAAATTATTGTTAGTGGAGCCAGAAGTGTGGGTCAATGAGTAGAGCCTTTGACCAGCAATCACAAAGAGGCCCTGACTTCAACACCAGTACAACCAAAAAAAAAAAAAAAAAAAAACTATTAATGTAGTTTGCAAATAAGATGTGTAGGATTTTATTTAGCAAGTTGTCTTAAATTTATTAGAAGTTGAACTATTCTGCATGAATACTCAATGAATTTTATTTATACTAGTAAATTACAGTGAAAATCATACCCTGAAAAGAACATTGTCTCTAATAAGTTATTTTATCTAGAAATATACATGTCCTACTTAATTATCTTTCACAACCTACTAAAAATCAAAAAACAACAAATTAGTATGTTATGTTTTGACCTTGCTGTTTCTAACACAATAATTTATTCACAAAACTGATAGATTTGATCTTATCAAGAGATTACTGCATATAAACAGGTATTTTAAAACAATAAAATTTGAGAAAACATAAGATATATATCATTTAACTTGGCTTACCAGGAAAGTTTTGATATACTGAGGTTCTAGAAAGAGCAGAACTTATTGTTACCGTTATCCATAGGTTAACAATCAAAGTATTGATGTGGAATCAATCTATTAAATTATTAATCAATAACATCCTATTTATGTACATTAAGTTTCTACCTCACTCATGGACATATAAACTAGTGCCTGTAAAAATTAAATAAACAAATGAGTAAATGAATAAAGTGAATAATCTATATAAGTCATACTAAATTCTGAAGTGAATACATATTTAGTTTTTAAACCCATGCTACTTTCATTTTTTGTTTCATATTCATTTTTCCTAGTGAGCTCTATAGCTTGTGAAATTTAAGGAGAAAGATCAATAAGAGGAAGAGTTGTAGAAGTTTTTGAACCCAAAGGCCAAAGCTGCCAGGTACAAATAGATTCTGTGTCTATAGAGGTTTTTGAATAAATGACTATTTCATTAATACACGAAATTGCTGCATTACTGCTGGTATTTAAGTCAATGCATTTTAAAAAGTACTTTGTTCTACTTATATACATGAACTCTAAATACCCACATTTCATTTACATCCTGCAGGCCGTTAATTATCTCTCCAGCTATCTATAAACCCTAGCCACTATTAACTTCTTATGCTGGGAAAACACTATCTACAATCCATTGCCATGTGGTAAGTTAAAAAGAAAGGCGATGTCTTAGTGGAGAAGATTATCGATATTGCCTTTATATTGCTTTTTAACATCTTTATCTCAATTATAAATGATATTTTTATTAAGATGACCAGACTGGGAAAGTGTAAATGGGCTAAAAGCATTGTAGAACACCTCAAAGCTACTAAAGGGATAATCTTACAAAAATAAGAACCTTATTCTCTAAGCCATAAGAGATTTTATGCCAAAGAAGTTTATCAAAAGCAATGACAAATAGCTACATATAGGCAAGTCTTGCATAAAAATAGCTATCATCCATCATTACAATAGAGCTACTGAACACCTACTGAGTTCCAGATAAGGAGTATTATAGCAATTAAGTAAACTCCACCACACTGGGCTCCTTTACACAGAAGCTAATTGTTACATGCTGAGTGAACCTGGAAATTGGAAGTTCAACTCATGAATATTGAGTAGGTGCCTACTATGTGCCCAACAGTGTCTTGCAAAAATCAAGAAAAGAAATAAACCTATAACCCACAATCAAATTGTGGGCATTGAAAATTATGTACAACAAAATGCAAACTATATGTAAATTATTAACCTAAATGTCAATGTCTGTTTTTAAGAAAGCATAAAAAATTATACTTTATATTTCCTCATTGTGATATTGGATTTGATGTTATGACATAAGATGAGTCAAAGAAATTTATTAGGCCATTATTTCTCTGCATGCCCAAGTCTATATTTATATTTACATTTTCTTGTATGTAAAGAAATGTCTTCTCATTGCAAAACTTAGAATACTCATAAGGATAAAAAGAACATTTTTCTTCCCAATTTCTTTTGTATCTGCCTATAGAAAAATCATTATCTGTTCTATTTTCAGTTTTGACTTAACAACACTATGTTATGGGGATTAATGCACATTTTGACAGTATTTGTTAACACAATTTTAAATATTTACATAATATTCCATTAAAATAGCTATCATTATTTAATTTATTGAGCATTTACTATTTTCAAGGTTATCATAAATATTCTTGTATATTCCTTACATAAATCAATGAGTGTTTTCCTTCCTTGGTTTCCAAGGAGAAGTTAATGTCAAGGAATATCATCAATGATCACTTCCAGCAAGTATTAAAGGAAGGATCAGTGCATAAACCTTTAGTCATTCCCCCAAATCTTCAATAACTAACTCATTCAATAATCAAAAGTATCTGTCATGGGTATATATTAATGGGATAATGGAGGTACTAAGCTGTGGGCTTCATATAAGTAGTGAAACACAAAGACTATACACAGGACACTTTCAGTTAGTATATGGGAGAACAAAAGTTTCTTTTACATATGTACTATTTTTATTAGTATAAATAAACTGTATAAAAGAAGGGGTTTCATTGTGATATTCATTCATGCAGCTAATGTACTTTGGTCATATTCAGCTTCCCCATTACTTTTATATGCCCTTCTCATCTCTGCCACCCTTTTAAAACTTTCTTCCAGACTTTTGCATGGATTTCATGTTGGCCATTTCATATGCACATAGAATTTACTTCAATCATATTGTCCCTCCAATCTCTAGTTTTCTGCTCCCATCTCCCACTTGTCCCTTACCTCCCAGCAGTCTCCAATTTATTTTCATGTCTTTTTTCTGATCTAAAGTCCACATGTGAGAGAAAGCATACTTTTCAAATTCTTTCTGAATCTGGCTTATTTTGTTTAATATTATGATCACTAGGTCCAGCATTTTCCTATAAATGACATAATTTTATTCTTCTTTATGGCTGAATAATACCATACTGGATATATGTATCACATTTATCTCATTCATTCATCTGTTGATGGGCACCTAGACTGATTCCATAATTCAACTATTTTGAATAATGCTGCTATAAACATGGATGTGCAGGTGTCTCTATTTGATTCCTTCAAGTATATACCCAAGAGTGATATAACAGGAACATGGTATTTTTGTTTTCAGATTTCTGGGAACCTCCTTCATACTGATTTACATAGTGGCTGCACTAGTTTACATTCCCACTAACAGTATATATGAGTTCCCCTGACCCCACCCCACCATTCTCCCTAGCACTTGTTTGTTTTCTTGATGTTAACCATTCTGATCAGGGTGAGATGGAATCTTAATGTTGTTTTGATTTGCATTTTCTTTGTGACTAACATTGTTGAACAGTTATTCATGTGCTTGTGGGCCATTTTTACTACTTCTTTGAAAACTGTTCATTTGCTTATTTATTAATTGGATTATTTGTTCTTTTGATGGTTAACATTTTGAGCTCTTTATAATTATTGATATTAATCCCCTGTCAGTTGAGTAACTGGCAAAAATTTCTTCACTTTTGTAGGTAGGCTGTCTCTTTTACTCTCACAATTACTTTGATGGGCAGAAGCCTTTTTCTTTGGTGCAATCACATTTGTCAATACTTGCTCTTAGTTCCTGGGTAACTGGAGTCCTTTGTAGAAAATAACTGTCCATGCTTATACCTTAAAGCCTTTTCTGCAGGCTTTCCTAATGTTTTCAAATTTCTAATCCTTACATCAAAGTCATTGACACATCTTAATTTATTTTTGTACTAGGTGAGAAATAGTACATTTAAATCTTCTACATGTGGATATCTGGTTTTCACAACATCATTTGTTGAAGAGTCTGTCTTTTCTTCAATGTATGCTTTGGAAATCTTTGTCAAGAATCAGATGGCTAGAGCTGTGTGGGTGTGTTTCTGAGCCCCCTTTTCTATTCCACTGGCCTATAGGTCTGACTTTCTGCCAGTACCATGATGTTATTGTGACTCTAACTCTGTAGTATAATTAGATATTACTTTTTTGTTCAGTATTTCTTTGACTTTTCTGTATTTTTTGTGTTTCCATGTGAATTTTAGGACTGCTTTTTCTATTTCTGTGATGTCATTGAGATTTTGATAGGGATTTCATTAAGTACATAGTTTTCTTTCAGTTATACAATCATTTTCAAAATATTAATTCTGCCAATCCATGAATATGGGATGTCTTAGGATCTTCTAATTTCTTCTTCAACTTCTTATTTATGTTTTGTGCTTTTCATTATTGATGTTTATCACCTCCTTAGTTAAGTTTATACAAGGTATTTTTTGGAAGTTACTGTAATTGGAACTTATGCCCTGATTTTTTTCTCAGCACAGTCATCACTGCATAAAGAAAAGCTGCTAATTTTTTAATGTTGACTTTCTATCCTGCTACATTGCTGTTTTTCAGATCTAGGAGTTTTCTGGGTCTTTTAATTATAGGATTATATCATCTACATGTATGGATATTTGAATTTCTTTCCTTTTTGTATTCCTTTTATTTCTTTCTCTTGTTGCAAATCTCTGGCTAAGTATTCAAACACTATATTAAATAATAGTGGAAAGAGTGGAAAACCTTGACTTGTTCCTGATTTTAGAGGAAATGCTTGCAGTTTTTTACCATTTTATACAACAATGACTTTAAGTTTATTTAATATAGCCTTTGCTATATTGAAATATGTCCCTTCTATTCTTAGTTTCTTAAGGGCTTTTGTCATAAGAAAATGTTGAACTCTGTCAAAAGCTTTTTCTGCATCTATTGAGATCATTGCGAAATTTTTTTCTTTGATGCTATTCATGTGCCTTATTATGCTTTATTTGCATATGTTGAACCATCTTTGCATTTCTGGGGTGAAACCATCTAGATAATGGCATGTGATCCATTCAATGTGTTATTAAATTCAGTTTCATAGCTATTTCTTGAGAATTTTTCATCTGTGTTCACCAAGCAAACTGGTCTATAATTTCTTATTTTTATTGCTGTAACCTTATTCAGTTATGGAACCAGGTTAATGTTGGCTTCATAGATTGAGTTTGGTGGTGTTCCTACCTTTTGTATTTTATAGAATAGTTTGAGGAACCTTGGTTCTAGTTATTCAAGGTTCCTGTAGGATTGGTATTAAATGTATTTTCATTTTCATCTGGTCTTGGGATTTTCCTCATTAACAGAATCTTTATAACTGTTCCAGTAGCAATAACCAATATAGATCTGTTAGGTTGTTTGTATCCTTTTTCTTCAATTTCATAAGTCATATGTATCTAGAAATTTGTCTTTTTCTTCTAGAATTTCTAATTTGTTGAAATATGAACTTTAAAAATATTTCCTGATTATTCTCTGAATTTCACTGACATCTGTTGTAATATTCCCTTTTTCTTACCTGCTTTTATTAAATTATGTCTTCTCTTTCTTTTAGTTAGTTTTGCTGTTTGTGAATCTTGTTTTTTAAAGAACCAGGTCTTTATTTCATTGATTCTTCCTCTCATTCTTTTAGCCTCAATTTCATTAATTTCCACTCTGATCTTTATTAATTTTTCCAATCAACTAATTGGAGTTTGGCGTGTTCTTGTTTTTCTGAGATCTAAAGATATATTAAGTTATTTATTATTTGAACTCTCTCAGATTTTTTTAAATATGGTAAGTCATGGCTATAAATGTCCTTTTAAGCACTGTTTTTGCTATATCCCACAATGTATATATGCTGTATATTCATTTTCACTTGCTTCTTGTAATTTTTTAAAAATTTCCTTCTTGACATCATCAGTGACCCCTTGATCAATCAAATATGTGGTTTTCAATATCCATGTGTTTGTATAGTTTCTCTTACTATTGATCTTTATCTAATTTTATTCCATTATGTTCTCATATGATATAAAATATTTCAAGTTTCTTTTATTATTTATGAGTTGCTATATGGCATGTAATGTGATCTATTTTGGAGAATATTCCATGTACTTCTGAAAAGAATGTGTATTCTGCAGCTATGGTGTAGTTTAATTCTGAAGTTTCTTTGTTCTTTGTTGAGTTTTTTTTTTTTTTGGGCCTGGATGATCTGTCTATTGATGACAGTGCAATATTAAATAATGATGAATAAGTAGTGCTCTGTTATTATATCTGGCCTTATGAGTCCTTTTATGTGTAATAGTGTTTTATGAAATTGGGTGCACCAAAAATTTGATGCATATAAATTTACAATCATTATATCTCCTTGATGGATTGTTCTCTTTATTAATATATAGTGCCCTTCTTTATCTTTTCTAATTTTGACTTGCAGTCTACTTTGTCATGTATGAATATAGCTATTCATGCTTGCTTATATTTTCCACATGCTTCGTATGTCATTTTCATCCTTTCACTTTCAGTCTGTGTTTTTTTTGTGACATGTTTCTCTTGCAGACAGCAGATAAAATGTATGTTGGTTTTTTATCAAGTCTGTGTGTTTACATTGGAGAGTTAAGACTATTGACATTTAAGTGTATGATTGAGAGGTGCTTACTGTTTACTGTAATTCTGTTTTGCTTTTTTTTCCAGGTTGGTTCAGGTATTATTTGTTCTTTCACCTTTATTCTTCTTAGGATTTGGCTAGCTTGAGTTAAACATGTATTAATCTTCAATAGTTCTCATGTAGTTATCAATTTCTCTCTTGGAATTTATTCCTTCCTGAGTTGTCATGTTTCTGTCATTATTCTTCTCATGTATATAGTATGACTTTACATAGCTTCATCAATGCAGGTGTAGAGAATGTAAACTGCTTAACTTATGCTGATCTTGGAAGGTTTTTTATTTCTCCACTGAATTTAAAGGATAATTTGCTCTATATAATTATCTTGATTAACAGTTATTTTCTTTAAGAGCTTGAAATACATTGTTCCATGCTTTCCTGGATCTTAGGGTTTCTGATGGAAAATTCAATGTAATTCCGATGTGTGTACTTTTAAGTTGGCAGTATTCTCTTACAGCTTTCAATATCTTGTATTTTTTCACTAGTCCTTTGTGTTTTAACCGTAATATGGTGTGAAGATGTTCTTTTCTGGTCATGTCTATTTACGGTTCTCAATGCTTCCTATACATGGGTGATCACTTCTTTCCTAAGATTTGGGTATTTTTCTTCTTTAATTTCATTGAATGGGCTTTCTATCCCTTTAATCTGAAAGTCAACACCATTTTCTATGCTGTTTCTCAATTTCCTTGCTGAAATTCTTACACAAGTTAGTGACTTTCTTGTCCATATCTTGAAATGATTTCCTTCATTTATCTGTTTTTTTGAGATCATCAATCATTCTTTTAAGTAAAATGTTTGTTTCTGGCACCCCTCTGGTCATGGTGCTGCCCATGTATCTCCTTTGGGTACATTTTGGGTATGATGATTGGTGGGGTGTCTTAAGTCACTCATCTCTGGCCAGCAGCTGGAGAAGGGAGCAAGATGGCTCTAGGCACACATCATTTGGGGTGGGTGTCTGGTCTAGTGGTTAAGCTTTCCATTTTCATGTATGAGTACATAATATTTCCATAACATTCACCTTCCTCCACCTTTTCCTTATATTTTTTTCTTTAAAAGAAAAGCTTGTATACTTGTAGTAGTTTTACATAATTCACTATTATTACCAAGGAAGGATGAATGGATTAAGAATATGTGGCATTTATATACAACAGAGTTTTACTCAGCCATGAAAAAGAATGAAATCTTATCATTTGCAAGTAAATGGATGGAACTGGAGAACACGATCCTGAACGAAGTTAGCCAGGCTCAGAAGACCAAAAATCATAGGTTCTCCCTCATATGCAGACTTTAGATCTATGGAAAAGGCAGAAATGTTGTTGGACTTGTGTCACACGCTAAGGGAGAGCACATATGGGTGGTATGGGGATAGGTAGGAAACCCAAGACTTGAAAGTGTTTGATGTCCCCACTGCAGAGGAGCTAATACAGTAACCTTAAAATGAACAGGTCAAGTTGGGAAGGTGACCAGGAAGTCATGAAGAGGTCAGGTAGAGATGAATCAATTCGAGTTGTTATAAACTTGTGCATGGAAGCAATGCTAGGAATCTCTCTGTATAGCTATCCTTATTTCAACTTACGAAAACACTTTGTCTTCCTTATTATTGCTTATGTCTTCTCTTCAACAAAATTAAAGAAAAGGGAAGAACAGGTTCTGCCTGGAAGCGAGGTAGGGGGAGAGGGGGCAGAGGGGAGAAATGGCCCAAACAATGTATGCACATATGAATAAATGAATTTAAAAAAACCTAAAAAATGTATTTACAATGATTTAGAAAATGAGAAAAAATATATTATTTTTCCAGTAACAAAGTTCTTGATATATGTGATATACTTGCTTATAAATGAAGCCCCTCAGGTTCTCAATAAAATGGTGTCAAATAATAATAATAATAGGTAACAAATAAATATTCGGGGATAAGGAAACACATATTTTATTTAATATCAATTAAATACTGTAGTACTTTGAAACAAAACATCAATTCATGATGTGACATTAAGATTTGTTATTTATCTTTACCAAAACTTTAGAGATTTAGTCTCTTTTACATATGTGTGTCAAAATAAAGTAAAAACAATTCTTATTTTCTTTCTATGAGATGCCTATAACATTTGCAGGTTGAAAACACATCCTATACAAGTAGAATTAATTCTTTTCACTTTGCCTATTCATGTATAAACATTTTATTAATTTTTACAGTAAATGAATGTGAAAATGCTTATGTATAATTATAACTAGAGGACACTACTATTTTGGATTTTCCCAAATGCTCACCAAGCATTTAGACAGCAAATTCAAAACTAAAACAGGTGGAAAAGAACACAGCAAACCCAAAACACACTACTATCAAGATCTACATCTCCTCAGCACCTATGAGAAGGAAAACAGAGAAGCAATCTGGTGTTTAATGGACCGTACTGGTCAATATCTATTCACTAGATAGTGTAAGGGAATCTGTCCCTGAAAAAGGCAGAAGAAAATAAAGCAACTTTCCCCACTTACATGAAGGTAAGGGAAAGTGGCCTGTTGGAGCTCTTGAACTTTATAAAAAACTGACCTCCAGAGACCTGTTTAAGAAGCTATAATGCATGTCCTATCCATGACCAGGACACAGAGATCCATAGTTGTCTGAAGTGGGTTTATATAACTTGGCAATAAATTTGAGTCCTTCAATATCATGTATTAAAACATAAATCTCATTATCTGAGCTTGTTGAACCCTGGCTTTTTTTTGCATGAAGTGGGCTATCTTTGTGATGATGATAAAATACTTAACATTTACAAAAGATTTACTACATACTAGGCACTATTTGGAGTATATTGCAATGTTATCTCATGTGACACTCGTAATGATGCTAGGATCTGGAATCTATTGTCCATCTGTAGGCAGGAAGCTCCTGAAACACAGAAGAGTTTAATAGTTTTCCAATTACTCAGTAAAAGTTAAAAGGGAGAAATTCTGAAATACAAATTTCTCTTTCTTATTTTTTCTAATTATTACCCAACTCTGTATGCAATGGAATTTAGATTTGGTGATTGATTATACCAGTATTTTTTCCTCATAATTCTAGGATGAGATGGATAGTCAAGGTAATTACACCTTATGTAACTTAACATGTGGAACTATATCATCATTTTACTTTGGGGATCATGAAAGCCAAATAACACTACATTGCAAGTACCTTTCAATAAGCCAATCAAGGCCTTAATGCATGGATATTTTCTGTATTTTATTTTCCCCTTACAAGCAAATATCAGGAAAGTGACCTATTTCCGTCACTCCTGAAGAGCAGATTAATTCATGAACATACACATTTTCTCCTTTCCTCTTTCTTACTTTTAAAAACATTGTACTTTCATTCATCCACAGCATTTAGCCCTGGCATGTACTTTTCATCCTCAGATTAGAAATCACCTCCATGATGACATCCCCCACCCTACTCATATCCGATGAAGTGCCTCCATGACTGATCAGTTACCTTCTACCATAGATTAGGTTAGAAAATGGGAGTTTCATGTAAATGTAAGGAAAAAATGTGAATGGCTTTGAGATTTACTGACTTTCCTGACCAACTCCACTATCCATTACATATAGAAATTAGAAATAACTTGCAAGAGTCTAATATAATAAAATTCTGCCCATAAAAATACAAATTATACCTAATAATATGCAATTGGTTATCAACCTATGGTCATTAAGTGTTTTTCATTTTAATTTAATTTAAAAATTTTTTAAAATTCATTTCAGTATTCCTTTTTGAAACTGGTTGCAATATCCTATTATTTTCCTTATTAACTCATGAGCTAAACTGGGTATTTGATGAAATTATTTGAAATTTTATGATTCATTATTTTACCCACTTTAACAAATTTTAGTAAGAAGGAGTTCCATCTTGTTTTTCATACTCTCTGGCAAGTTTCTGGGACAGAAAAGATATCCTTTAAATGTTCAGTGAGCTAATTAAGCATTACCAAATCAAACTCTTGGGATATAGTGTTCTCGACTAGTGTTTCAGATAGTTAACAGCACAAGTATAGAAGGAAACCTCAACCTAAGTCAAAATGCACTACCTACACTCTTGATCACTGGAAAGGAATCTAAGAGATTTGGTTGCTTTCAGATTCTTTTTTCAATTTTATCAGATCCTTATTAAAAGTAGACATCTCAGGATATTTGCTGAGCAATGACCTTTCCAGTTCAATGTATTTTCAGGCCTTTGGCTGAAACAAAAATCAGTCTACACGTATTCACCATCATAAACATTAAAGGTTCTTTTACTTACAATCTTAAAAAGCACATTAATAGTAAAAACTGCCCAGTAATCTTCTGTCCTTGAGGTTTCCCAATAAATTTTCTGCTTTAATTTTCAATACAATTTTTTGAACCTCACATCTCTCTCCATCCTATAGTTAACACTACAGATTTCTCTGTCCCCTGTAAGTGTTTATTCATTCTTGTCCTGTTGCTCTTTAAGAGTTCACTCACCTTAGTTCCTCCCCTTCTCTTCTGAGTGACTAGGTATATTTCAGCACTTCTCCCTGGGTCATGAATATTGTTTAAAATTTTCAGAATTCATTTAATCAACAAGTGTTTCTTTTACATACTTACTAAACTAAGCCTTCTTTAAAACAGAATGATAATAAGAAGCAAAACTGTCATCACAGAATTTACAACCCAGTAGAGAAAATTTTTTAAAAACCACATATTTAGAACAATGGATGACAAGTGTTATTAGGGATTATGTGTAGCACTAAGAACTCTATCCACATAGATGCACAGTACTATGGAAACTATTGGTTGAACAATTAATCCTTGTGTATTCATCTACAGGACACAAGCAGAAGAAAGTAAATATTGGAAGGTATCCTTAGACTTAAGGATGACTGCATAATACAGTTTTGACCAACAAGATGCTGATGCATATGCAATGGAACGATACAGCTGCTAGGAAAACCTCTGATTTATTATAAGTAAAATAGATGGTCTGACTCCATGTCCTTTCCCTTTTTTTCTTGATAGGTACTTAGAAGTTCTCTGATAATCTGAGGAAAAGCCAAGAGAATCACACATAGTCAATCCAGGATTTTGATCAGATTGAGCCATTGAAAACCTGACTGACAGCATAAAGTACCTTAGATGAGTCTTTCATGGTTTAAGACATATGGATAGAATATTCTTACTATTGCTAATTCATACATCTTATCTCCAGTATTCATATTTTTATTGTAAAAGAGAATGGTTTATATAAATTTATTTTGCTATTAATATTCTGTTCATTGTAAAAAATGAATCTTATATTTTAAAAATAAAATAAAGTTAATATTCACCTAATACATTTTACAGAGATGTTATCATTTTCCATGACTAGAAAAGTATGCAATATATTATTTTTCCTTTAATGATAATGCTCATTATCATTAAATTTTTAATGCTCAAAATAAAAATAACTAAGAATACAATCATAGATCCAATATTTTAGAAAGAAACAAAAAGAGTTTTGATTCCATGTGGCAAAAAATTACTTTTTACTAACCTATACATTTTTTAAAAATAGGATCACTTCCTTAAATCTATTTAGTATTGACTTTCTGATATAGAATTTCTTAATTTAAGTAAGTAGTATAAGCTACTGGATTCTTTAAAAATTCTGTTTGCAAACAAATTCTGTAAATTGAAGGCTTCCAGAATTCTGAACATAGTTTGTATTTATTGTCTCTAGACATATAAAGGCTAATTTTTTAAAAAAGGAAAACAATTGAAAACTATGGACTAGAGAAACCAGTAAGTTTTCATATATGTCAAATGAAGTAATTATCTTGGGTAGCTAATTGTCTTCAAGGAAAATAACTCACTAAATTAAAGCCTTTAACATACAAATGAAAAACACCTTTCTCCCCTTAACTGTGGAGCCAAGTTCTAAATATCTTAATGTGGATTTTTAGTGACATATTTAGTATTCAAAGTATATTTTCTTATTGTTTTTTAAAAGATTTCTGTAAACTTCTCAACTTAGAACCATAGCAAAGAAATAATAGAACAAATATTCTTTGCATGGATATGCAGAAGCTGATCCAGAAGATAGGATGGCACATTTTGAAAAAAAAATGGTACAAGAAAAAAAATGTACATAAATACAGGCATTGAGAATTGTTCAATAAGGATTGTTTAATATTTAAATCACTAAAACTTATTCAACTTGCAAAATATTTAAGCATTAAGGCAAGACCAAAGAAAATGTCTCTCAAGGAAACTGAACCAGGCAAAAATTAGGGAATGTTCTCATAGAAAAATAACCATGCTTTGGCCCAGGGACTGCCCTCACCTGGCCAGGAACCACCCATGCCCTTCCTCACTCATTGATTATTGAGTGGAAATTCACCTGGCTCCTCCCTTCCTATAGATTAGCATAAGTTTCAAAAGTTCCTGGGAAAAAGAAGCTCTCTCTCTTGGGCTCCAGATTCCACCTCGGCCCCACCAAGCTCCTTTTTGTATTTTGCTTCCTTAACATTTAATAAACTCCCTTTATGCCCATATGTCCTGCCATGTATTCTTCCTGGTTGGAACAAAGAATTTGGTAGTCTTTTGATCACAGACTGCACTGCTGCTGTTAACAAAACTTTCATAATGGTCCTCTATCCTAGTATTTCTATTGTTCAAACTATTACTACTACTACATAAAGCAAGACATCACAAATTAAACTATGGGAGTATATATGTTTTACCTAGTTATTTCAAACAAGATGACGTCAGGTGAAATTGTTTTAGATTTTCCCACCCATTCATTTGCTTTCCCACATTCCTTTTCTAAATGACCATGTGTGGGGAAAGTCACACGATGGAATGGACACTAGGAAATGTAATCTCATTATATTCTTTATTGAATATTAAGGAATAAATCATTTGATACCAGAATCTTCTTGACTATCATAAATGACAGAATTCAGTGACTTTGTTCTGTTTATATGTTGTTTACATTGCAAAAGGTGTTAATTTAATATAATCAAATATTTTTTAGCCCAATGGGCTTCTTTCTCATCTGATTGATCAATGGAACCCACAGATTGATAAGTAATCTATGTTCACAGTTTACCTTAAAAGAATTTCCAGATTTTATCACTTATTTTCTGTTTACTTTTTCTTTTCTTAAGGTTTATATCTGACTTGCCCTGGGAGTCTTTGATATCTTATTTTTTCTTTCCTTAGATTGCCTATAATTCAGTTGCAAAATACTCATTCTCTCTCAACCTGTCATTTTTGTTTGTTTTTTGTTTTTAACTATTTCTTCCCAGACAGCACTATATTAATGCCTCTTTCCTATCACTTTTGCCCAAGAATGAGCTGTATGAGTGACATAAAGGAAGTAGCCTTCTTGAAGTAGAAACAGCCTGGTTTTCCTATTTCTCTTAGAGTTTCTATTAATCTGGGTTGTGCAATGAATGATTTTCCCACAAGCAATGTGTGGTGTGGTGTTTGTGTGTGTGTTTGTGTGTGTGTGTGTCTGAGTTGTGAATAGTTAAATTGGGAGATATGGGGTAGAAGTTTGTCAGGGGCCCAAGGTTCAAAATATTAATATTTCTCTATTGGTTTGGGTATAGAAAAGTAATGTGACCTTCAAATAGCCAGTCCATAATTTCAACTGCTTCTACTGATTTGCTTTTTTCGTGTCCTCACAATCTGGAGAATTAGCATCAACGTCTTTTTAATAAAATTCTGTAGTTTAGAGCCACTAAATGTTTAGCAGTAGGTAGAATCTTAGCTCTCACTCAGTTATGCATATTTTCCACCCTACATTCTGGAGTGTCCTATGTTTCACTGAGAGTATTCTTGGGTGTTCTCAAAGAGAGAGATCAAACATTTAGAGCTTAAGATAGGAAAACAGATTATTCATCTGTAAGAGTAACTTCAATTTATCTACTATTGGAGTTCTACTTCAAATTTTATGCAATATCAATCCCAGAACTATTGAGTTGGGAGTCTTTATTTTGCATCTTTCTCAATTTCCATTGCTTAAGCAAAATAACAAACGTTTTTCCATGATTTGATCTCTATGATTGTAGGATATCAGAATCCAATTTATTCATTTCATGTTTGTTTCAAACTTACAGGAAGGACTTATTCTTCTCCAAATCTATCTGTGGAGGCTCAAGACCAAAACTTTCCTAACTACAATGCCAGCAACTCAATCTGTAGTAGATGGCAAAATCCTAATGAGTCACTAACACACTGTGCTTTACTGGATTAAAACTACTCTGATTGTCAATACCCCAAACGGCTGGAGTCTTTAAATAGGAGCTGAGACCTCTGAGGTATTAATGTAAAATAAACACAACTTACTCTCCACCTTTGTGCAGAAAGGACCCCTAACTGTGTAATCCATGAGTGCCTAAATTGACCTTAGACTTTCAGAGATTTTAGTGAAATACTCTGTATGTACCTTCTCCCAAATCCCTCTCTTCAAATACAGGCACATATTTATAAAGATTGAGCTAGAAATATTGTAAAAATTTATATTGGATTATTCAGTTGCTCCTTTCACAGATTTTTCCTGTCAGATCCTAAAACACATTATTTATTTTTATTTATTTATTTATTCAGGTATTGTGTATTTACATTCTACCTTCCCTGATGATGACATATTTCCCAAGAGGATCCTGAGTTTCTCACATAAACAGTTCATAGCTAGATGTGGCCCTCAAACTCTACTTAGTGGAGCTTCTGTTTGCATGAATAGTAGAGTAAGCAGTGATCAGTTTCAAGCTCACACAGGGAATTAAGATCCAAACAAGTGACAATGACTTGCAGAAAGTCCCAGAGCCAGTGACAGGATATAAAAGCCTCAATTTATTGATTCTTAATTCACTGCAGCACATAACCTCTCAGAAGGTCTTGGTCAGCATCTCCTTACAAAAATCTATCCAAGTCAGGTATGGTGACAACATCTGTAATGCCATCACTCTGGAGGCTGAATCACAAGGATCAAGAGTTTAAGGCCAGCTTAGGCTACAAAACAATACCTCTCTCAAGAAAAAACTCATGGAATATATTTGCCATGGAATCATATAGAGATCACGTTGAAAATGGGACCAGTAAGTAATGGATTTAGGAGAAGAATTTATGTTATGTACTTACCAAATGCCCATTTTCAGTTCCAGGAGTCTACACAGGTGAAGACATTCACTTCATTCTCTTTAGGCTCCACTAGACTGGCAGTTACTCATACTTTTGCTTTGTTATTTTTCATGATCTTGAGAGATTTTGAAGAGTACTGCTCTGATATATTGTGGGATGCTTGTTTATTGTGATGTTTCAGATGGTTTTCTTATGACTAGACTATGGATTTTGGCAAGAAAGACCTTAGATAACATGTCATTTTAATCATAGTAGATCAAATATCCAGACTATTAACTTGATTTATGACTCTGGATGTTAACTTAGATCACTTCCTGAAGTAGTAGTTTTAAGACTCTACACTGTAAAGCTGTTCCTTTCCCTCATTCCTGTGTGTTAATCTTTCAAAGGAAATCATTGCTCATACATCATATTTCAGTAATAAAGAGTTGCTTCCGTTCACCTATATGAGTGAATTCATTCATATTCCCTACACACTTACCAATATATTACATCATTTATCTATATCCATAAAGATTCATGGATACTTCTTTTATTCTTTGTATTATAATCCAATAGTACTTTACTTTATTGTTCTTGTTGATCCAGCTTTGGCTGCATGCTCATATGGTCTTGGAGAACCCTAATAACTTGCTTTGTTTGGCAATAAGTTATGAATTTTCTGAAACCTTTAATTCCAAGTCTAAAACAATGGCACATAAATGATACTTCAAAATTCTTTATGAATTGAATGATTGGATTGATTTATTGATTAATGAAGACAACATTCATTTGTTTTGTAGATCAAAGTTATACTATGGATGTTAACTCTGGAAAAATTTGTAGGATTATTTCAAGATGGTGACATAGACAGAGCCACAGACGTCATGAGCTCTTGAACCAGAGACCCTGCAGAGATGCTGGAGATACACTTGGCTAAGCCAAAAATATGGCACTCTAAACCCTTAGATTGTG
Source organism: Castor canadensis (assembly GCF_047511655.1). NCBI lineage: Eukaryota > Metazoa > Chordata > Mammalia > Rodentia > Castoridae > Castor > Castor canadensis. Next base: position 60,691,856 of record NC_133398.1, read on the forward strand.
GAAGGCTTTTCCACACCACAATCTAATAAAAGAACAGCCGGCCTGCCAAATTCTCAGCCCCTAGGCCTGCAGAGCCTCAGTTCCAATCCACCAGGCTCTCAACCCCTTGGGCTATGCCAGACCACTTCTTCATGCCCCACCACCACCAGGATCCCTGTCCCTCAGGCTGTGCCGGGCACTAGCTCCATGCATGGTCCATGTCCCACTGGGTCCCCCAACTCTTGGGCTGTGCCAGAACCACACCCCACCAGAACCCCTGCCCCACGACCTCCCACCCCTTAGGCTCTGTCAGGCCCCAGCTCCGCATGGGACAACTGGATCCATGCCCTGCCTGGATCTCTGCCTCCTGAGCTGTGCCAGATTCATGCCCCTTCTGGACCTCTGCCTCTCAGGCTGCACTGGATCCATGCCCTGCTGGGACCATCTCCCCTTGAGTCCCCCACCCCTCAGGCTTTGCTGGGCCCCAGCTCCATGTGGGACTACTGGAGCCATGCAAAGCTGGGATCCCCACCCCTCAGGGCCAGGCAGCAGCTTGGCATGAGAAAACTGCATCCCCAAGCCGGCCGGGATCCCCACCCATTGGGCAGAGTCAGGCCCCAGCTCTACAGGCTTTCCAGATAACAGCTCCACCAGGCTCCCACTTGGGCCTCCACTAGAGGGCTCCAAACGGGCCTAAGAGACAAACAGACAGGACTGGATGCTAAAGGAGTGACAGGACTGGATGCTAAAGGAGTAACAGAACAATTAAGACTGCTTACAATTCTACTGTTCCACAACTGATGATTATTATTTTTTTTTCCTCCCTTCTTTAAGGGTTTGGCTGCCTGGTTTGCTATTTGATCACCATTTCTCTCTTTTTTTTCTCTTCTTTCTTTTTTCCTCTCTTCTCTTATCCTTTTACCTTTCCTTCTTTTTCTCTCTTTTATCCTTCTCTCTTGGTTTTGTTAGTATTAATGTTGCAACCCAACTAATACTAAATTATACATACTCCAGGGACAGAAACGGTAACTAGTGGAAATATGGGAAGAAGAAGAAAAAGGGATGGAAACCACTCTCCCCCCCAAAAATAAAGTAGTACAGGATTTAGAGTGAAATGAAGAAAACAGATACCCAGATCCAGACTCTAACAAAACGAAGATAAACTATACCAAGGAACCCAATGAAGTCCACAAGAATAAACTGAAAGAAGAAATCCTATAAGTAATTAATGAGAATTTCATAGAGATGTTACTAGGCATGGTCAACCAAAACATATAAAAGGCACTCAAGAAATTCCAAGACAACAAAAACAATGAATATGAGAAAACACAGAAATAAATAAATGAAATCACAGATGCCCTAAATAAACACAAAACTGAAACTGAGACTGCCATCAACAGAGAAATAAATGAATTAAGAGTAGAAAGTAACAATATTAAAGAGGAAGTAATGCATGATATGGAAAACCACAGAAAAAAAGAATGAAACAGAAATACAAAACAAAATGGAAGGCCATTCCAGCAGAATAGAAAAAACAGAGGACAGAATCTCAGAAGTTGAAGATGAAATGGCAACTAAAGGAAAAACTGAAGAACTATTAGTTAAACAACTCAAGACCTGTGAAAAGAAAATGCAAGAATTCACTGACTCCATCAAAAGACCAAACCTGAGAATCATGGACATTGAAGAAGGAGAAGAGGTGCAAGCAAAAGGAATGCGTAATATATTCAACAAAATAATTACAGTAAATTTCCCAAATCTAGAGACAATGATGCCCATTCAGGTATAGGAAGCCTCCAGAACACCAAACAGACTGACCAAAATAGAACTACCCCATGACATATTATCATTAAAAAAACAAGTACAGAGACCAAAGAAAGAATATTGAAGGCTGTAACAGAGAAAAAACAAATAACATGCAAAGGTAAACTCATCAAAATGACAGCAGACTTCTCAACAGAAACATTAAAAGCAAGAAGAGCATGGAGTGAGGTCTTCCAGGCATTAAATGAAAATAACTTCAATCCTAGGATACTCTACCCACCAAAACTATCATTCAAAATAAATGAAACATTAAAAGCCTTCCATGATAAACAGAAACTAAAACAATACATGACCACCAAGGCACCACTACAAAAGATTCTCCATGGAATTCTGCACATAGAAAATGAAAGCCAACAAAATGATGAAAAGGCAGGCAATATCAAACCACAGGAGAAGAAAAGGCAAGAAAGTAAAGAGTAACATTGATTCAGCTACACACAATCAAACGCTTAATCAACAAATACACCTACATGACAGGGATCACCACGTACTTAAAATACTAACACTGAATGTTAATAGACTAAATAAATTCCCTCAACAAAAGATACCAATTAGCAAACTGGATTAAAAAGAAAAATATAACAATCTGCTGCCTGTAGGAAACCCACCTCACCTACAGAAATATGTACTGGATGAAAGTGAAAGGCTAGAAGAAAATATACCAAGGCAATGGTCCCCCAAAACAAGCAGGGGTAGCAATACTTATCTTGGACAAAGTAGACTTCAAACCTACATTGATCAAATGAGATAAAGAAGGACAATCCATACTAATAAAAGGGGAAATACACCAAAAGAAAATAACAATTATCAACCTATATGCATCCAACGTCAATGCACCCAATTTCATCAAACATACTCTGAAGGACCTAAAAACATATATAAACTCCAACATAGTGATAGTGAGAGACCTTAATACACCCCTATCACCAATAGATAGGTCACACAAACAAAAAAATCAATAAAGAAACCCAAGAATTAAATCATACCATAGATCAAATGCACCTAGCTGATGTTTATAGAGTATTTCATCCAACTTCTGCACAATGGAACCTTCTCCAAAACTGATCATATCTTAGGGCACAAAGCAAGCCTCAGCAAACATAAAAAAATAGAAATAATCCCATGCATTCTATCTGACTACATGTATTAAAACAACAAAAGCAGCAGTAAAAAACATACAAACAATTGGAAGCTGAATAACACATTGCTCAATGACAAATGGGTCATTGATGAAATAAAAGAGGAAATTAAAAGGTTCCTGGAAGTTAATGAAAATGAAAATGAAAACACAACCTACCAGAACCTATGGGACACAGCAAAGGCAGTCCTAAGAGAAAAGTTTATAGCCATGAGTGCATATATTAAAAGAACAAAAAGAAATGAAATCAATGACCTAATATTACAGCTCAAACTCCTAGAAAAAGAAGAGCAAACAAATCATAAAACATGCAGAAAGAAAGAAATAATTAAAATAAGGGTTGAGATCAATGAAATAGAAAAAAAAAACATACAAAAAAATCAATGAAACAAAAAGCTGCTTCTTTGAAAAAATAAATAAGATTATTGGACCCCTGTCATAAGTGACTAAAATGAGGAGAGAAAAAACCCAAATCTGTAAAATCAGAAATTCAAAAAGAGAGATAACAACAAACACCATGGAAATCCAGGAAATCATCACAGACTACTTTGAGAGCCTATACTCTAACAAATTTGAAAGTCTTGAGGAAATGAACAGATTTCTAGAAACTTACAACCACCCAAAACTAAACCAAGAAGATATTAATCACCTGAATAAATCTATAACACAAAAAGAAATTGAAGCAACAATAGAATCTCCCAAAAAAGAAAAGCCCAGGACCTGATGAATTCACTGCTGAATTCTGTCAGACATTTAAAGACAAACTAATACCAACTCTCCTTAAACTGTTCCAGGAAATAGAAAAAGAAGGAATACTGCTTAACTCATTTTATGACACCAATATAACTTTCATCCCAAAACTAGACAAAGACACCTCTAAAAAGAACTACAAGCCAATTTACTTAATGAATATTGAAGCAAAAATCCTTAATAAAATAACAGTAAACCGAATCCAATAACACATCAGAAAGATCATGTACCATGACCAAGTTGACTTCATCCCAGGAATGCAAGGATGGTTCAACACACGCAAATCTACAAATTTAATACAACACATCAATAGAAGCAAAGACAAAAACCACTGATCATCTCAATAGATGCAGAAAAAGCCTTTGATAAGTTTCAATACCACTACATGATAAAAGCTCTAAGAAAACTAGGAATAGAAGGAATGTACCTCAACAATGTAAAGGCTATATATGACAAACCTAAAACCAACATCATACTTAATGGTGAAAAACTGAACTGTCTAAAAGGGAGCCCACTATCCCTACTCCTATTCAACATAATACTGGAATTTCTAGCCAGAGAAATTAGGTAATAAGAAGAAATGAAAGGAATACAAATAGGTTAAGAAACTGTCAAAATATCCTTATTTGCAGATGATATGATCCTATACTTTAAAGAGCCAAAAAACCCTACCCAAAAACTCTTACAACATAAAGAACTACAGTAAGGTAACAGGATAGAAAAATCAACTTACAAAAATCATTAGCTTTTCTTTACACCAACAATGAACAAACTGAGAAGAAATTTATAGAAACAATTCCAGTCACAATAGTCCCCCAAAAAATCAAATACATAGGAGTGAATTTAACAAAGGATGTGACTGACCTCTACAAGGAGAACTACAAACCCCTGAAGAAAGAGATTGCATAAGACTACAGAAGATGGAAAGATCTCCCTTGCTCATGGATTGGTAGAATCAACAAAATAAAAATCGCTATACTCCCAAAAGCAATCTACATGTTTAATGCAATTCCCATCAAAATACCAATGACATTCATCACAGAGTTTGAAAAATCTACCCTAAAGTTCATTTTGAAACACAAGAGACCGCAAATAGCCAAGGTAATATTCAGCAAAAAGAGCAATGCTGGAGGTATCACAATACCTGACTTTAAACTATATTGCAAAGCAATGGCAATAAAAACAGAATGGTACTGGCACAAAAACAGACATGAAGACCAGTGGAACAGAATAGAGGACCCAAATATGAATCCACACTCTACCCACCCCATTTTTGACAAAGGTGCCAAAAGCATACTATGGAGAAAAGACAGCCTCTTCCAAAAATGTTGCTGGGAAAAGTGGTTAACTGTCTGCAAGAAACGGAAACTAGATCCATGTTTAACACCCAATACTAGTATCAACTCAAAATGGATCAAGGACCTAAATATCAGACCTGTAACTCTGAAGTTACTATAGGAAGGAACAGAAAACACTCTGGAACTATAAGTATAGGCAAGGACTTCCTCAATAGAACCTCAGCAGCCCAGCAACTAAGAGAAAAGATGGACAAATAGGACTTCATAAAATTAAAAAGCTTTTGCACAACAAAAGAATTCATCTAAACTGAAGAGACCACCCACAGAATGGGAGAAAATATATCAGACAAGGGACTGATAACCAGAATATGTAGGGAACTTAAGGAACTAAACTCTCCTAAAATCAATGAACCAATTAAAAAATGAGCAACTGAACTAAACAGAACTTTCTCAAAAGAAGAAATTCAAATGGCAAAAAAGCACATGAAAAAATGCTCACCCATCTCTGGCCATAAAGGAAATGCAAATCAAAACCACACTAAGATTCCACCTTACCCCTGTTAGAATAGCCATCATCAAAAACACCACCAACAACCTGTGTTGGCGAGGATGTGGGGAAAAAGGAACCCTCGTACACTGCTGGTGGGAATGTAAACTAGTACAACCACTCTGGAAAAAAATTTGGAGACTTCTTAAAAATCTAAACATAGACCTGCCATATGATCCAGCAATCCCACTCCTGGGGATATACCCAAAGGAATGCAAAACAGGTTACTTCAGAGGCACCCGCACACCCATGTTTATTGCAGCATTATTCACAATAGCCAATTTATGGAAACAACCAAGATGCCCCACTATTGATGAATGGATCAAGAAAATGTGGTATTTGTACACAATGGAATTTTACTCAGCCATAAAAAAGAATGAAATCTTATCATTTGGAGGTAAATGGATAGAACTGGAGAACATCACTCTGAGTGAGGTCAGCCAGGCTCAGAAGACCAAAAATCATATGTTCTCCCTCACATGAGGACTTTAGATCTAGGGTAAATGCACCAATGTGGTTGGACTTGGATCAAATGACAAGGGGATAGCACATGCAGGAGATATAGGAATAAGTAGAAAACCCAAAAAATGCAAGTGTTTGATATCCTCACTCCAGAGGAACTAATACAGAAACCTTAAAGCAACAGAGGTTATCATGAGAAGGGGATCAGTAACCAGTATAAAGATCAGCTAGAGATGAATTAACATGGGTCATAACACATGTGTACATGAAAGCAATGCTAGGAATATTTCTGTATAGCTATCCTCAACTCAACTAACAAGAATGCTTTGTCTTCCTTATTAGGCTTGTGTCATTTCTTCAACAAAATTAGTGATAAAGGCAGAACAGGACCTTTCTGGAACTGAGTAGGAAGGGGAGGGGGGCAGGGGGAAGATATGACCCAAACAATGTATGCATATGTGAATAAATGAATAATTAAAAAAAAGAAATATTCTCCTTTCTTTGGCAGCACATCTACTGAAATTAGAACAATGCAGACAGAAGGGCAAAACAGGTTCTGCCTGGAAGCAAGGGAGGTTGGGGGGAGAGGAAAGGGACAGGGGGCAGGGGGGAGAAATAGCCCAAACAATGTATGCACATGTGAATAAATGAATAAACAGAATTTGTAGTTATAAGCTCTCTACTTCCTTTACATGTCATAAGAGTCTGAAATTCACCATTAAATTTCTTTCATTTCATTCAATATATTTTTATTCAAGCCAATATTTTCCAAATTAAAAACCAATTCAGCCAGTGTACCCATTCAACTGAAAGGTAATAGTCATTTCTTACTACCTTCATGTGTGTGAAATCATCAAACCTCCTGATGTCTTTAATACTTAACACTGACTATGTAGGTAAAAGGAGAGGTTAATTGATTCTTGGAAACATTGATGCTAATGTTATTCAAATGAAAACTGATTTGCCCTCATAGTTTGTGACTTTCTAATGAATAACTAATCTCCTCAAACCTTAATTCTCTTATCTGTAATGGATTTCCAACATTTCTACCATGGAAAGATGTGAAGTTTAAATAAAATAGATCTTCCAGTATGAAATACTTCGTAAGCACTCACTAGATATGAAAACCTATTATCTTCAATATTCCCTATATGGAAACTTTGACAGAATTTGGCAGAGAGGAAATCTTTTGCTTTATAAGGGGTTGCCCATATAGACATATTGCCCATATTGGATAACCTTGAGTGGCATACTGAAGACAATTTTGTAATTTTCTGAAAACTCATGATATACATTAGAGTGTTGATATCAGCAAGAGGCACATTAAAGGAAACATTTAACTTAATGTTAGCTTGCTGTAGAGTTTTTCCATAATGGATGTTGAAAGAAACAAAACAAAGTATTGTGGAGGGTGTTCCTGACATAGAGAAACTGAAAATTGACCAATTATTCATTCCTTCAACAAACAATCACAGACAGTACACTATGGTTAACATAGTCATCTAGTTTTGAGGAGGATGCAGCAGCAAAGGAGAAAAGAGCCTCTGCTCACATTTAAATGCTGCTAATGGAGGAGATGATATTTCACAACGCTAGAAATAGGGTCCTGGCTAGGCTGCAAATAGTTTTTCCTGTTACAATGAGTAAAAGCGGCTTACAATTTCACTATTTCAAAAGTTAACAAATAACTTTTAAAATGGGAACACATTTATTACACACTCCACACAACATATGCAAGGGACTAACCTCCAATCTAGGTCTCAACAAAATCATGATGTTGTTGTCATTATGGTCTCATTTCTTCCAGAGATAAACTAAATCACAGAGAGGGTAAACAACTTCCATGAGGTTGCACATCTAATGAATGATGCAGTCAGTATTCACGGCCAGAAGGCCTGACATTAGCACTCATAACCATTGCCCTCTACACTAAAGTTAAGACAAATAAAAGTGTTCTTTATTAGCTTCCTGCTCTCATCATTTTCCCCTAAGACTCCACAGAGAATAGTTGACTGGCACATTTCCAATACTCTTTCTCCCTACATAGTCATTCTCTTCCAAATCCATAGGACATGAGTCATGCAGGAAAGAAATCTGAACCAAAGTGGGCCTCATTTGGCATCTTAGATCACACATGTTTTCTTTTTTTTTTTTAATATTGAATACACAAAAATCAATACACTAATAGGGCTGGGAACTATATTTTCCTTTGGAAGGATTGAAAGGGGATATTTACATTTGAATAACCTAAAATATGCTTTTAAACATAGTCTTTTAATACACTCCTACTATGCCTACTCTGCAAAGAACACGTCAAATTTAATATTTTGTACAAATAGCACAGTCAGTTGGCAATGAAAGCACTCTGTAAGAACCAGAAAAAAGAATGAAAAAAATGACTCAAAATATCCAATACCTGTAAAAGAAAAATTGCTAAATACATGAATTTTGGATTTTTTTAAATGTCTTGTCATCTTTTAGGAACGGAAAGAGTGCTTACTTAATGCTCTTTTACAGAGGATCCCAAATCTATGTTTTTACATCTCTAAATCAGTCATTTGATTCTAGTTTAGTTAAGAGTCATAAAACAAAATTTTGTTGGCTGATAGAATCCCTGAGGTACAAACTAAATGAGCACTTTTAAAATGATGGTACTCTCTAAAGCCCACCGAATATCAGGAATTTCATTCATAAAAGTATTCAAGTCAGATGATTTAGATCAAAATGATCAGCTTTGATTTGATTATTTCTACTTATGGTTACCTGACATGCTTCACTTTGTTTACATGTAACCTTCATACAATTTGAATTTCATAGCAATTTATCTCTATGGGTATCTTTTATTTTACTGGATTAATATACAAGAAATTTTTATTTGTTCATTTGTTTATCCAGACTAGAAATTATAGAAAGTGTTTTTCTTTTAATTATTTTAAATATTTTAAAACATCTTATTACAATTTGAGTTTCACATATAAGACATAGAATTAAGTGATTGTTACAAACTTCATCTAAATTCAGGAATCAGACATGAGAAGTTATAGAGTCATTTGTAGGAATTAAGTATAATAGTTTCTTGTCTAATTTTTTTTATTGTTATTTGACATGAATAATTACTTTATAGTATGAAAGTGATTTTAAATTTTTCATAAGCTAGTCTTCTTTGCAGTGTTTTGTGTTTTAATTTATGAGATACAGAAAAAAAGGCTAAATTTTGATTCTCTTAAAAAGGGCAGTATGCCATAATTTAATACTAGGGTAAAGAATCTCAGCAGAAGAGAAATTGAATTCCACTTACATTGCTTACTCATCTTGTGATCTCAGGCTAGGTACTTAACCCCTTTAAAATACAGGCCACTCATCTGTTAAAAGGAGGTCAAATGCACCTGCTTTGTGAGGTAGCTGTGAGGATGAAAGGACCTGCAAAAAATACATGGCTTGAAACAGAGAGAGTTGCTTTCCATGCATGTCAAGTTGGGTTTTTAGTAGTTATTCCCTCTTCTTCAGAGTGTCGTCTTCATTTCTTGAACAAATTCATTATGAATAAGTATTTATAATGGAAATGTAAATTTTTTGACGTGACTTTGCATCAAAGCTTTTACATATTTACAGAAGACTGAGGGCTAGAATGTAGGTAAGTCAGGTTCAACCCAGCTGTGTTTGTATATGTGTATCCACATAAGAAAGCACCTCTGCCTCTGCAGATCTTGATCTGTAAAGCAGTGTGACTGACTTTGTCAGGGTCAATTTCAAGGTGTTTCTTACATCTTGAGTACTCACTAGTTTAAAAGTTGTATGCAATCTTCAGAGGTATGAAGGAGGGGGGAAAAGGGATATGAAGAGGGGGAGGGATGAAGAGAGAGCGAGAGAGAGAGAGATACAGCTCTGTGATGTCTCTCACTTTTTGACCACTATACATTTCAAACATCAAATAAAAAATGGGTTCATCATGTTCAAATTCAAATTCAAATTGATTAGCTTATTAGCAATGCGATATGAAATACACATTAATAAATTAATAATATTTATAGAAGTATGAATGAAACTGGCACTCAATTAACTATCAAAATTGATTTAAGTATAATTAGTTTCATCTTACAGACAAAGGCAACAAACAGCTAGCATGAGTCAGCTACGTAATACTGCAGTTTTCCCTTAAATAGCCTCCCTACTCTATTCAACTTAACAGAGACAGATTTTAAAACTGGAAGCATAGGCAATATCCCCATAGCTTCTCTGTGTTTAAACATTTCTATTAAAGCACAAATTAAATCATAATAAAAGCAGATAGCAATGGCTGTCATGAATATTCCTTTTTTATTTATGGCTTGTCTATTTGCTCTCTTTTGCTTTTTTAATGGGGCTATTTTCTGGAAATGAAAATATTAAATGGGAAATTTCATTCAGACTATAAGCATATGAAGCTATATTTAATAGAATATAATGAAAAGTACAGCAATGATAACAGATAATATTCATTGATTGTTTTCAATGTCAGTATGTTTGAATTATTACTTCATGATTTTATCAATTTGTCTGTCAGATGAGAATACAAACTGGGAGAGTAAATTACTCATGATCACACAGAATGTGCACAAGTTGATTAGTATTTGGATCCAGAATGTGAGCAGCTGGAACAGCTTTAAGTTGAAACCATAAAGGCATGTAATTCCTAGAGATGTTTAAACTGAAGCTGACGCTACTTTATTCATTGAAGTGGCACCAACTTTGCTCCTTATTGAAATTACCTAACAGTTGTTCTTAAAGTGAGGTTTCATAAAATGAACTTCAAGAATTGGAGTATATATGCCTTTAATGTATTTGCAAAATCTTGTGTGCATTTTTCTGGGGACAAGAGGACCAAGAGCTATTATCAATTTTATAAAGCTCCCATGCTAACAAAAAAATATAGGAAGCAAAGTGCTTTGTTTTGTTTTTACTGTTGAACAATGGTTTTTATCAGTGATTCAAATACTTTTCTGCACATTATAACACCTGGAAAAGATTTATAAGAATTTTGATTATAGGCCTCATCAGTTTCTAAATTTTCTTTATTTAGGTTAGGTCCTTAAGTTATGGCAATTCATGACCTTAAGTTAAGGCAATTCACATGAATTGCCTGTCTGAAGCTCCATAGGTGATCATATTGCAGAACTAAGGTTGTGAAAATTTTAAAGTGATATCATATGGATCTTTTCAATATTGTGTAACAAGAATCACATACTCATCCTTTTTATTATAATTATAGGATAACTTAAGTTTAGTTTGCAGTTAGATTTCTTTTTATCAAAAGCTTTTTTGTCTTAAAGAAATTTAACTATAGTTTCTATTAACTATGGTTTCTATTTGTCTACAGTTGTTGAGTTTTTAGGGCTTAACATCCCTGATTATGCTCAGATCATTGTTTTCAATATAAATAAGTTCAGGAAATAGACACTGGCACTGTGATTTTAGGGAATCAAACCTTCAGGAGGCAACAAATAAGCTTCTTAAAGTAATTTGCATGACAATGCATGAAATGATCAGGCTGGCAAAAGAATATAATTTTGCTCATTATTTCAGATACCAAGAAGGATTGGCATCAATGTTTCTCACCAGGGTATTGAGAATTTTTGTAGAGAGAGGCATATTTGAAATCATCTTCAAAATTAACATGCTATCTGAAGATCAATTGTTAATATGATAGCATAAGAAGCAGTTAAAAAAATCCTTTAGCACAAAACAGGTACAAGAAAAACAAGTGTGTGCCTGAGTGTGTGAGAGAGAGAAAAAGAGGGAGAGAGAGAATTTCATAGTTAAGTTAAAATAGTAGTTACTTTAAGGCTATTGTAATATAGTGTCTTCAGATAGAAAGACTGAGTTTCTTCTCAGGGATGTCTTTTTTTCCTTAGTACTGTTTTAAAGAAACCAGTGAAAGAGCTACTTTTAATACCTGGAGATGAACCTATAAACCTTACTGGGAAAGTGATGGATTATTGGCTCTTAACAAACATTAATAAAAACAGTAGGAAAACACTAAAGCTTCATATTCAATGCTCTAAACCACTATTTTAAATATGATGAATCTGGGCCTTATGGAATTTATTTATCCAAGGTTATCCAGCTAGGAGAAGTTAACTCTGGAATAGTCGTCTGGTACCTTCTGACCCAAGAGACAATACTTCTAAGTCCTTTGTTCTCCATCCATTCTTTGTACCCCTTGTGAGCTGATCAGTGATGATGGTCAGGATGGGAGCATTGCATTTCAATGTTACTCCATTCAAACGGGTCTCAAGCTGATGAGCCTGAGCTTAAAGACTGAAAAGAACAGCATGTTGCAGCATGCCAGGCTGTGACTTTGAAAGCAGAAGGCTGGTTTTTAGCCCCAAATATGCTCTGAAAAATCTTAGGGTTAGGAAATCCTTTACCTTTGCTTGTGTAAAAATGTCCTACCATATTTCAACAAAGAATATTTTTATTTGATTTTTTTCCCTCCTGGAGAGATAGTTCTCTAATATTGTACCAAATAAAATGTAGATAATGTTTTCTAAATTTCATTACAGCTTTTATATTCTGTGACTATAACCAAATTTAGGATACATATAGAATATGTATGCTTTTTTCATTTTTTTATTCTTTATCTTTTTATTGTACTTATATGTTTTTTTTTTCTTATGGTATCTGTTTATGTGCACAGGAAGAGACAGGAAAATATACCCTTTGACACTAGTTAAAGAAATTCTATCAAGTTAAATATCCCTGGTTCTATTCATGCGTGTGTGTGTGTGTGTGTGTGTGTGTTGTGTATATGCACGTGTGTGTTCATGTGTTCATTCTTAGATCCAATGTATTCCAGACTTTCACGTTACAAATAGTGATTATCCCAAGGTAGAAAATTATCTTAGGTATAAGAACGAGGCATTAATCTTCAACATCATCCTGCCCTCCATCTTAATTTAATTTTCTGGACCTGTCTATGTCTTTGCTATGCAAATTTTATTTCCCAACAGCTGACTTCCCTTATACCCCCTCCATGAAATCATTAAGTTTTCAAAAATGTCCAGTACTTACTGTAAGTAAACGTAAGTATTAATATTTTATACAGCCATAATAAAATTAGAATAAGTGAAAGTGATGTGAACTTGTGTTGCTTTCACTTCCACTTTAAAAATAGCATCGTGTTAGTATCCATAGAAAAATAATAGGACAAATGGGGCAAGAAAAATATGGATGAATTTAAGAAATAAGTGAAACAACAGATGTTTCCAAAAAATGCATATTTAGGTTTAAATATTTGTATTAGAACTCAAAACTCTCCTGTGTTTTCTCTTTTAAGAGAAGGACCTTCTTGCAGCCCTTCTATCCTGCCAGTCTCCCTGTGCATAAATCCAGCTTGTACATGAACTTCTTCTGTGATTACAAGAGCACAGTTGAATATCTTAAGCTACATGCTAAGTGGGTCCTATGACAGTCTTCCAGAAGAATCCAGTCCCAGTGTAAGAACTGGCAAAAGCTATGATAAGACTAGAAAAAAGAGGCAGATAAGCCCAAGATTATGCAGAGTACAATTTACATGGGTAGCTTATTGACATAAGTATGGGGTGTTTGGGGAAAGCAACAAGACCAGGTGCAGCCCCACAACTTGGGTAAGAAGGAGGGGTATATGTCAATTAGGACAAAGTGGCTTTATCCAACCCAAAATGTACCTGGTTTATGTTAAGCTAATATCAAAGAATCAGGTGCCTTGCTGCCACCATTGTCTGTTTGTAAAGTTTCACATACTACTCTAATGGTTTTGTGTGTTATAGTATGCTAGAAATCTATGTTGTAAATACTGATGAGTGCTGCTCTGGGGCAAACATAGCTATTATGGCACAAAATGTCTGTGGTCATATCATGCAGAATCCCCAGTCTTCCTCAATAATAACCAGACCTATAGATGAGTCTTCCAGATGTGTGAGGACCATGATGTAAAAGGGGCAAAATCTCATGCATTGTTTTATCTCATTTAGAAATTAGTTGCTACATATATCACACACACACACACACACACACACACACACACACACACAAAATAAGTACTATTTGGTGTTTCAATTGACATCTGTTTTTCACATTCATTGTATGTCAACATATATACGTATTTATTTATTCATTTTTGATGGGACTGGAGTTTGAACTCAGGGCTTCAGGCTTGCAAAGCATGTGCTCTATTGCTTGAAACACACCTCAAGTCCATTACATTTGTGACTTTGGAGATAGGATCTACTTGTCCAGGGAAGCCTTAAACTGTGATCCTCTTGATCTCAGCCTCCCAAGTAGTTAGCATTACTGCATGAACCACTGGTGTCTGGTTTATGGAAACTTTTGAAGTCTTTTTATTACTGTTAGGTTTTGCTCTATATTTAACATACTTATTTCATTGGACATACTAATATAATTTATAGTCAGTTTTATTCATTATTTTTGAAAAAATATTTGATTATTGTGTTTCATATTTGCAGACTTTGCCTTATTATGGTACAAGTTTAAATGTCCTTAAAGGCATTTTCCCTCTTCTATCTTATTTATTGTTCTTTTATCTAGGTGCAATTTAGAATCAAATACAATTACATAAGTTTTAGCCATATATATGTATGTGAATATGTATGAATATTAATTTCTATGTGTATCTATTCATACATATATACATATAAACTCCATAAATATGTCTGTATAGCTACATTATGCTTCTGAAAGGTGTTTTTTTTCCATTTCTCATTTGATAGTAATTGATATATGATAAACACATAACTTTATATACCAGCAGTATTGTGAATAATAAAGGATTTTTCCTTTTTAAAATGCAGATATATTTTATTATGATATAAATGTTATTTTAATTAATTTAGCAAAGTTTGAGTTTAATATATCATAATGAATATAATTAAATTTAAAAATAATGCTAGTCTTACAAGATTTTCATCAGCTGCCAATGGAATCAAATAAAAGTAATCTAAAAATAGTTAACATCTATAAGGACAAATATGTGTAGCATCAAGACTAATAGCAACATTGATCCTCACATAGATCATTCCTGTTACTCTTCATCACCAATTTAATGGTGACACATTATACCACCTCCCACTAATTCATGGGCCCAATGACATTTTGATTCATGTTCCTGGTCTTTGAGTTTAGGCACACAGTGATAAAAGCTGTCTGAATTTGAAACATAAATTAGTGAAGAATTAATCAGTTTGGCAAAGGTATTAAACAACACTCTTGTACCATGACATTTTCAAGACTTTTACCAAGAATTGTAAAGATAAAATTTGCTCCGACTACAGGATTTGAGTATTGCTATTCAATTAACAGAAGCTCAAATATATAGTTTCATAT
Organism: Castor canadensis; assembly: GCF_047511655.1. Classification (NCBI taxonomy): domain Eukaryota; kingdom Metazoa; phylum Chordata; class Mammalia; order Rodentia; family Castoridae; genus Castor; species Castor canadensis. The sequence continues at coordinate 60,707,214 of NC_133398.1, forward strand.
TTTAACAGTAAGCCTGCTGCATCTCAATATAAAATCTTAAACATATCATAAAACTTTATATACACTTTTGGCCAGCCATGTGTTTATCAGAAACCTGACTTTGCTCAACAATTCTTTTACTTTTTTCCCAGGCTTTTACCTATCTTTAAACATATGAATAGCTTGATAGCTTTTCCTCTGGAGATTCCCATTTTAGAATATTTTGTAAATGTTTAGCTGCTCTCTCCTTTGTGAATTTTAGCCCTAATAGCAAACAGGTAATGGTGTTTCTTAGAACCTTTCTCATTCTAAAATGTCAACCAACCAGGTGAAATGTTAAGAAATATAGGACACCAAATATTTTGAATGGTATCATTCTCACTACATGGAAAATAATTGGTATTGTATGTCATAAGACTGGACTGTAAGAATAAAATTGTTATCAGAAACTAAACCCTGTAAACTCAAAGCCCAAGAAGGTCTCAATTTTAGCTAATGTTCACTTGATTTGAAAACACATTCACCAAAGTATAAGCATGATTTAACCATTGTTCTTATATTTTAAGTATTAAATTTAAGTATCCAACTTAAACCTATCATATACTCAGATTATTCAAGATTGGACTTTAAAATTAGACCATTAGATATTATTCCCTAAACTTGATGCCAATGATATAAAAGCTCTAAAGTACAAAAACTACTGATGATATTCAAGCTGAAAACACTTGTATTCAAAGCTATGGTCATGCTTCCATTGGAGCTACCTCAAGTCAACAATAGCATGTTCTTTATTTCTACTCTGTATGACAGAGGCTCTGCTTTACATTCTACAACTTTTTGTCATATCCCTGCATAGTAAGTTTATAGACAGAGACAACAGATCACAACTCAGTAAGTATAATCATAAAATATTTGATACCATCACTTATAATTGAAGTATGTCATCATTACCACCTTTCCAAATTATGTCAGGGTTTCGTAGTCTATATAAACATATTGGTATTAAGCTTCTCCCAAATTAATGCTTTGTAGCCAATTTGAGCCATAATGAGACTCAATTATAAGACAATCATTGGCCTATTTGTGGTGTCTACGAGCACTGGGGGTATGTGATTCAGAATGGAGAAGAAAGATACCACCATGCTTTCCCCATGCACATTGGGTACAAAAGAGGCTTAAGGAAAACTTCAATATTTTTCTCTGTTACTTTTCTAGGTTATTGCTCTGTTTCTTTATATATTTCTTCACTAATTCTGTTTCCAAATCATTTGTCACCTCATAATCAAAATTTCTAAAAGTCCAGTGATCATCAATTTACCCAGTTCCCATTAACTATTACATTGCACATATTATGTGGAAACAATATCTAATTCCTCATGGCATGCTATCAATTTTTCATTTTAAAAATGAGCAGTCTTTGCAGCAGAATAAAAAAATACACTTAGGTATTATAGAAAGATATATATCTAGGAAGAGATCCCAAAAGATAGGACAGACCTTGTCCAGAATTCAGATGTCAGAATGAGCTTACGTATGTGCTCTTTCTGCACCTCATATTTTCTCGCCTTTCTCTATAATCTACACAGTCCTTCAGCGTCTTCTCAGTTTTTCCTTAATAGGCCCAATGGCTATCACATTGTGGCATTCCTCAGATGAGGTCTAGGTACAGCTACTATCACTTTAAATTATCTATGGTTTGTGAGTTGCTGGTCTCCAACACCATGGCTTAAATGTGGATAAAGCAAGCTCTTTCTCTTTCTCTGTCTCTCTCTGTCTCTCTGACTCTCTCTTGCCCTCACACACACACACACACACACACAGAATCATTTAGGTTCTTATTTTGACATTTTGCTTTAGGCTACAAGCTAAATTCAGGGCTGACCTCTCTGATTATGAAAGCTTGAATGATCCCAATTTTTGCTAGCAATATCCTATCTTCTTTTAATACACTATTTTGATCTCTTCTCAGTTTTTGTCATCTATCAGTAAACAGAATCTTGTGACAATCTTTTATCTCTCAATTTTAACCCAGGAATGTTCCTATACTTGTCCTTTATCTGGGTAGATTAAACATTGGGCCGGACACTTCAATACTGTGTAACTCTATCCTGAAGTATTTTCCTTTTCAAGTTTCCCTTTTCCCAGTTAAGAACAACTTCTCTTTTGATTTCAAGTGTTTTTTTTCTGACATTCCTTCCAGTTTTCTTCCACAGACACTGTGTACTCTTGAACACTGAATGTTTATTTCTTAGCAAGTATAAAATCAAGACATTAAGTTACTTATTCTATTTCTGACTTGACTCTTTGTTTCAGTGTATTGCTTATAAGGATATGATATCAGTTTTATAATTCAAATATACTCCCATATAGGGTTTAGGTTGGAAAATATTGATTCAGGCTATTTGATTTGTCAAAGTGGTTTAAAACATTGCTTCAAACAATGGAGTCAGAAATTTCTAATTCTCAATCTGTCTATCCATAGTTCTGTATTTTTGCTTGTCTTTGTTTATTTAATAGTTTATTATTTTATTATTTTTATTATTGTTCTGTGTGGCATTTACAAATGTCCTTGAAATATACCATACATGCACAGATTATTTGTGAACTCTATTTTTTCATAATAATCTACATGTCTATCCTTTCACAAGTACTATTGTACTGGATAAAATAGTATAAAATCTGTCTTGAATTCACAAAATATATGGGCTATAGTTTTCTTGTAATTGCTTTGATTTTACAAGTTTTTGACTTTTGCAAACATATTACAGTCACTTTGTTAACTTCTAAAATATATATGCAATGTTTTTATCAAGATTTGTTCCATTTGAAGATTAAGGAGACCTATCTTAACATCACTGAGTCTTTCAGTTCACTAGCAGTGTATATCTATTATTATGTTTATCATTAAATTTTCTCAGCACTGGTATGTACACTTAATTTCTGCATATTAATTTTTCCTTCAATCCTGCTAGGTTCAATTATTATACTACTTGTCCTACTTTCTTTAGAAAAACCTTTTGCTATGTGAAAATATAGATAGTTTTGCTTCTTCTTTTCTGATATTTATGGGTTTTTTCCTTTTGCCAGTTGTAAAGTACACTGCAATGTTGAACTGAAGTAGTAAAGGCAAACATCTTGGTCTTATGGGAAAGGTCATCAGTATATCAGTAATGCATTACTAAGTCTGTGTCTATTACTCAATCAAATAATATTGATTGATATTTTTTACCTTAGACTTTGAATTTCTGGAAGGAACAATTCTTAGCATTGAGTTAATATGCTAATTGTTTGTCATGAATGTTTATACATATATTCACAAGATATTTGTATGTTGTTTTCTTTTTAGTGTATGACAGGCTTTGCTAGCAGAGAAATGATTGCCTCAGAAAAAAATGTTAGAAAATTAAGTCCTTCAGTCATTTTCTTAAAGCATTTCTAGATAATTCTTGACATTTCTTTATCTGAAATGTTTTTAGGTTGCCTTCATTTTTGAAAGACATTTCAATGGATATGGAATGCCACTTTGACCTGGTTTTTCTTTCAGTTCTTTGACGATGTTGGACCACTATGCTGTTGCCTCCATGATTTCTCCTGAGAAATCTATAGTCATTCAAATAAATTTTAAAAAATTATAATATGTAGCTTTATCTTTCGTACTTTCAAGATTAGTTCTCTATCTTTGTTTTGACTTAGTAGAATTGTTGTATATCAGGACATAGTCCATTTCAAATGGGGTTTGCTGAATTTCCTAAAATCATTGATTTGTGTTTCACCATATTATCTTATGTCCTATTGTTTCAAATATTTTTTGTATCATTTATTCTCTTATTTCCACTTGGAACTATCAGTGTTCTTCATTTTAAATAAGTTCTACTAATAGATCCTCAGTGTCACTGACTCATTTCACGGTATAGAGCCCATTCAGTGCACATCTTCTTCAGATTGTTTTAAATCATTCTAAAATTTGTATTTGGTTCTTCTAAAATATTTTAGTTCTTTTCTGAGATTGCATATCTTTTTTCCCACTATAATTCTACCTCCAAGAAGAATAACATAAATCATCTCTGTACTGAATTCTGTTGCCATTCTCTTGAAAATGGGTACCATTTACCCAGTAACTTATATTTTAGACAAGTTTTAATATTATTCTGGAGATTGTAAATAATGTATTGTGAAGAAGGTAATTTTTAATATATTCCTTCAAAAAGTATTATTTTTGGTTTGTTTCCGAAGGCAGTGACCTTGAGTTAGGCTGAAAATGCAAATCCATTTTATCTACAGTGGGAAGATCAATTCTTTGCTAACTTTTTCACCTTATCTAAAATGTTCATTGTCCTAGAATCAGCCAGAAACTTGGAAAGAGTTAATACAGATAAATCAATGTTCTCTACATTTGAGGCCTTTATCTTGGATTCTCCCTCACTTTCTGGTGTCTATGGCCCTTAAGGCTTTCAGGCAATCATCTATAGCAGTAGCATAATAATTTTTTCATTATCATTAAATTAATAAAAAATGACCTTTGCTTGTATAGCACAGCAGAAAATCAGAAGAGTTAGAATGCACATTTTAAAACTACAGTTATTTTTTTCCCTTTTTTTTTTCTTTTAAATTTATTTTATTTTATTTTTTGTCTTTTTTTTTTTCTTTTATTATTCATATGTGCATACAAGGCTTGGTTCATTTCTCCCCCCTGCCCCCATCCCCTCCCTTACCACCCACTCCACCCCCTCCCTCTCCCCCCCCCCGCCAATACCCAGCAGAAACTATTTTGCCCTTATTTCTAATTTTGTTGTAGAGAGAGTATAAGCAATAATAGGAAGGGACAAGGGTTTTTGCTGGTTGAGATAAGGATAGCTATACAGGGCATTGACTCACATTGATTTCCTGTGCGTGGGTGTTACCTTCTAGGTTAATTCTTTTTGATCTAACCTTTTCTCTAGTACCTGTTCCCCTTTTCCTATTGGCCTCAGTTGCTTTTAAGGTATCTGCTTTAGTTTCTCTGCATTAAGGGCAACAAATGCTAGCTAGTTTTTTAGGTGTCTTACCTATCCTCACCCCTTCTGTGTGCTCTCGCTTTTATCATGTGCTCATTTGATAAAAGGAATTTTAGAAGGTGAAAACTAAAACATTTTTATTTTTTCATGCAACTAATCAAGAAGTTTTCCTTTATTCTAAGGTTATGGATATATGTTTTGGGCAATTTGCCCAGGTAAACTTATTACTTCTCTGACTATTTTGATTTTCTTAATACTATAGCAATTAGCCCTATATGTTATAACATCCTTCTTTCCCTTTAGTTTTTTAGCACAATGAGGGCATGAACAGTCTTATTTTCACCTTCATTATCTAAGCATCAGGAACACAGTTTGCCCCAAGCACATTTCACAAAAGATACATGATTGAATGGCCAAGCAAATTTTGGGTGATTTTTCTTTTGAGTGTGACATCAGGTAGTGCTGATAAAACTACTCAAGATGATGAATATGACATTCTTGGCAGTTATATTTCCTGTGACCATATAGATTAGACACAAATACTACCCCAGAGACTTGCAGCTTTGCATAGTTACTATATCACTACTGTCAACTTCCCAAAAGACATACTGACCTTTCTTAATCAGTGCATCATTTGGAATATGTGGCAGTGGGGCTTCCTGACAACTTTTAACTTGAAAACCATGGTCTGCATGTAAAGATTCCCCTGTGCAGGCAGGGCGTGATTTCCATCTTCATGTTTGTCATTAGTAGTTCTTTGCTGACCCTGCACATCTCTTTAACATGCAAGAATGCAGTGATTAGCAGTTTCTGGATTTCTGGTATAAGAATTTATGATGATCTTCATAGTCCATTGAATTAAAAAAAAAGTTTCCCAGAGGACCAGAAGTACATTATGACCCTAGCTTCCATCTCTAACATATGCTCCAGGGTAAACTTAATACAGTAGTGGCTGCTTTAAAACAGGCTTTTTTTAATTTAAGAAATGCATGCTTCTTTCAATGAAAAATATCTTGTTTTTTATGTAAAAAAAAAATAAAACCATAACCAGGAGAGGGATGAAAAGGAAAGAAAAAAAGTAAGAAAACTGGAGAGAGTATCAGGTAGTAAATTATCTCTTCATGTATTTAATTAGATGGTCAGGTTAAGTTTACTTGCCAAAGGTGTTGTTATTATAAGTGATGATTTTTGATAATTCAAGTTTGTTCCCGAAAGAAGTTAAAAGTCTGAGCACGTAAACAGATGACTCATTACTTGTCCTCTTCCTCCTACACAATTATTTGGTTTCAAAAACTCAAAATGTCATATCTGGCCACATGCTAGTAAAATCTATGAGCCATTTTGATAACTGGCTTAAGAGTACATAAATATACTTCTGCCATTTTAATGTTTACATATTTTCTTTGTTGCCAGAAGTAATAATGAAAGTAACAAGAAATAATCATATTACATGGAAACTATGTTCTTGAGTATAGTCCCTGACATTTTTGGTTGTCTGTTATATTCTTTTCATTCAGAGGGCTAAATTTATACACCCATGTGCCAAAATATGTCAAACACAGCAACAGATTTTAAAGTCACAGTATTAATTTAAAGTATTTTTGAGAACAAAAGTAAATGTTAAAATATAAAGGTGGTATTAAAAACAAGTGTAGTAGCATACCTGGTCTCCTTGCCTCTTTATATGATTTCCTGTCATTTTTTTCTTGATACAGGAGGGTTTTGAACAGGGCTCAGAATCTCTCAGGAGACTCTTATGTGGGACATAATACATAGAATTAAATTCAGTCTTTCTCAAGGACAGATAAATCTACAGGATATGACCTTTGCTATTTCTTCAGCTTTGACACTTCATCTCCATGCTAGCTTATCATCTGCTTCAGTTACTGTGGTTTGTTGACCAACCAAACACATTTTCTTCTCAGGGACCCATTACTTGCTTCACTCTGTACATAGAACACATTTTATCTATGGATTCATTTGTCTTTCTGCATTTCTCAGGCCTCAGAGAAGTTTCTTTGACATCTTAGCACAAGTGTACCCCAATGATCATTAACTCTATCTGTTACTCTGTTTTCCTTTTCTATTTAACATTTACCAAAATCTACTAATTGTATGTCTATTATAATAAACTAGTAAGGGCATAGAATCTAGCAGATATAAAGGGAATCATAGGGGACAAGTGTTTGAGGCCTTGCAAATATGAAAATATCTTTGTTCTGTCACACACTCACCCTTTGGATGCCAATGAAGGCATTGGTTCAAAAAATCCATTGTGCTGTTAAGAATTGATGCCATTTTTTTTTTCTCTTTGATGTCTGTGCTTTCCACCTCCTCATTTCTGGACATTCTTAAGGTCATATTTTTCTTTCTGTTTTTTGTATAATTACAAGAAATGTGCCAGGCTTCTTTCTTTTCACTATACAAAACATCTGATGATCCTTTCATTTATGGAATCTTTGGCTTTAAGGGAACTATTTTCTGTCATTTTGCTGATAATTTCCTTTGTCCTCCTTTTCTGCTTTCCTCCCTCCCTCCCTTCATTCCTTCCTTCTTAGAAAAATGTTGAGTTTTTTTTATTAATACTCCAAATTGTCACTTTAATTGTATTTCTATTTTTGTAATTCTTTAACATTTTTTTCCCATTCTTAGAGAGATTTCCTATAATTTATCTTCTTATGACCTTGGTGGGAAAGGAATAGAAGTATAAAAATAATTACCTTTGTAATTTTCAAAGGTATCCTTGTCCTTGCAATTCTTTATTTTTTATGCTTGTGTGCAAAATTTCTATTGTTTTTAAACCACATTAGTTTTCTTTAGTCTCTGTTTCTGAGTAATTTCTTTTCTTTCAGGTTTCAAGCTCTCATTTTTGGTGTACCTGCTTTTTCTGAGTCAAGTGTGGGTTGGTTTCATTGACTGAGCTCATTTGGTGGCACTTAAATGTCAATTTTGCATTTCCAATGGAAGACTTCCAATAGATAGTATTTTATATCTTTTTCCTAGACTTCTTTATTTTGATAAAATCACTTTTCTTAACATTGACAAAAGTATACAGTTGGAATGGCTAACATATATTTGCCTCTCTAGGAAATAGGGATGGAAAGATAGCTGAAGATGTCACATTTTTATATGTAACATTATATTTAATCTTCACTACACCTCTTACTTACTTTCTACAGTATTTATTTAATCAAGGACCAGGCTATTTTCCTGCGGAGAATAAGTATAAGGTTGTGAGAAGATTTAAGTACTTTGTCTCAGTTTTTTTCTTTTTTTCAACAGATTTCCAGCCAATCTTCTTTTAAGTTTGCTGTGTTGGCTTTGTTTAACAGAGTATCTCCAAATACTGAAATTTTGAGAGATTCTTCAGGATTATTTCACATATCATCAATATGTTCACTTATACAAACCTAGTTAATGACTTTATTGACTAATAAAGTCAATTGACACTTGTATTTGGATTAGTTTCTCAAAAGCAGATCTTGAGATGAGCAATGTTTTGGCAGTGCTTTTTTTAAATGCTTCAGGGGCAAAATAATAGGTGGTTGAGGCAGTGGTTTTAGGAAAGCAAGGAATACATGCCAAGTGCCATAGTATTATTATTCAGTCTCAATCCCACATGGAAGTTTGGACACTGTTGATTCAACCACAAGGCAAGGAAGATAGTGTTTTTAGACTCTCTTTAGTCTGTGAGTCATTGGTCAAAGGCTGTGTGCTGTTGTTCTCTGCCATGTGCCAGCACACCGAGTGGGTTATAGCAGTTTGGAAACAGCTCTCTGACAGTGATGTTGGTGTGGCTAAAAGGCCTTGAAGTAGCAAACACAACCTGTGTGAATGAAAATGGTATATGGATCAAAAGAACATGAATGTAGTACTAACAAACACTAATACAACATTTTCAAATTTTTATTCTGAAACTTTGTTAATTTATTGCTATAATGTTTGGTTTACTTTATGTTTATTTATGATGTCAATGTGACAAATTTAACTAGAATTTGCTAAGACACATACTGAAGGTCTTTTATTAATATTTTTACTGTTTTAGGAAAAAAATATGATGAAGAGGAAATAAATGGAACACAAAATAGATAAATTTAGGAATAAGAGAAAACTATTTGTCAATTACTATACCTTATTAATAAAAATACTGAAAAATGTTACCATTAAATAAGTCAACATAGTCAAAAGAGGAGGAAAAAAACCCCACAAAATCTGAAAAACAAAAGAAAGACTTCTGAACTCATAGAACTGAAAATATGTCAAATGATAATTTTCAAAGATTTCTGAAGTTAGAAAGGAAATAATTCTAGTGAAAAAGAAATCATATTCTAATATGCAAGCATAATCTAAGTATAAAATTATGCTTGTTAACTAAGACAATTGATCTAGAGATATTTGAATATTCTTTCTTCTAGTTTTTCTGAAAATTTGTCAAAGAAAGTAAAATCAAGTAACTTTTGCAACTTGAGCTCAAATGTTTTTCCTTCAAGTATAATGAAATGCATAATTTGTTTTCTAAGAGAGAGGTAACTTCTACAGTTACCTTTAATTTTTTTTTCAAATAATTACATCTTTAAGGTATGCAAGTGGCCCATTGTTACATTTTTAATTGCCAAGTATTATCCTTTCATGGAGAACATGTAACTCTGTACTCCAGTTCTGGTTATTTCATGGGCTCCTATCATACTGCATGTTTTCCACAAAATTTTTACCATCTGTATTTTCCTGACAATAATTAACAGTATTTAGGAAAAGGCTGACTGTGTAGTTATTAATCTGTAAATACTTAAGTTCTACAATTAAAGTAATGTAGCAATGTTTCAAATTAAATATGTAACAAACTGTTTCAAAGTAGATGCATAATTTTGTTTATGTGTAAATGTAAGAAATAGGAAATATTAGCTAAACTAAGTCAGTGCATTAGAAGCAAATGATTATTTGTGTTCTTTCAAAGTCCTTCTTCACAATGGTGCAGTAGAAGAAAATGAAATTATACTTGGTTGATCTGCATGTGTTGTGGTTTTCTAGCACTTAAGAAAGTTGCTGACTCAAAGAAAAAAAAAACACCTGGAAAATAAAATTAAAACAAGCCACAAAATAGACATTGTTTTCTTATTCATACATCTTAAAAACATCACAATATATTTCTAAAACATATATCCATGAAAACATTGAAATTTTGTAGTACAGAAGATTAAATTTAGTTATTATTTTATAGTGAATTTTTTTTTGATGAAAGCTACATTACCCAGAGTTTTTCCAATCAACTATATCTTGTCTGAGGGCTCAAAATTATTCAAACAGGGAAGTTGTCCCCTTTAGCAATGCTTTAATGACAATAGTTTGTTTCCTTGCAAATCATACTATCATTGCTCCTACAGCATTTATTATGGTCTAGCTAATGTTTTAAGCATTATGCTTGTGCTCATTTTACAAATAAGGAAACTGAGGCATGAAGCTGTTAGGCAATCTTTTCAAAGTCACACAAATAGCAATTTGTCAACCAAGTGAATCAAACTGTTGGCCTTCTGTGCCTACTCACTCATTTGTTCTCAGTTACTTCTTGAAGAACAGCTCCTATGGGAATAAAAGGGCTGGGCAAACACTAATTACTAAGGATATTATATTATGACTTCAGTAAGAAATAGTGTTTCTTTTCTATGGCAACATAATTTTTGCAGATGGGGAGACAAATGTGAAGCTAGGCAAGGAAATGGAGACAAGCAGCAGGTGCCTCATGGAGGCAAACAGCCCGAGGAAAGCTGCCAGTGTGTACTTCTGAGGCTGAAATTTTGAATGAAATAATAGAAGTGAGGCTACATGAGATGAGACAAATTAATAATTTTTAAATATTCATAATGTTTTTTGGAGGTAACCCCTAAGAATAAGGAACAAAAAGACAAAAAAGAAAGGATAATTTGAATTAATAGAATTAGAAATATGTCAGTAATACTTTTCAATGATTCATAACTGCAGTATGGCTTTCTCAAGTAAACTGTTATATAATTTTATGATGTTCTCATTTTTCAGAAACTTATGGAGTTTTTGCCATAGGAGAGTCAGATCCTGTCATGGAATCCAAGCTAGGCTTTTATATATATTTTTATGAAGCAAGAAGTTTTACTTTGCAGGATTCTCCTTAGACTGGGATGTTTGTCAGCTCAACACCATTGCCCAAGCATGCAGTTAACTCATGCTTTTTTGCCAGATATCGAAGTTCTGTTCATCAATAATAAGGAAAGAGTGTGCACTGTTCACGAGTGTTATTTCATGAGTCACCCATGGAAATGTATTTTTTAAATCTAGGCCTTAACAAAGTCTTTTTGCTGAAAATACAAACATCTAAAAACAACTTCCTGTATTTTAGGAAATCAAAATCCTTTGATTTTCCAGGAAATTAAAGCAGTTAGGGAGAATTTTAATCTTCATATTAAATTATTTTTCTGTTTTGCCATCATAGTTTTCTGATTTACAGCAATGATTGCATAACAACATTATTATCCAGAAATGGTGATGCTTAACCCACTGCAGTGTTCTTTTCATAGCCCTTAAGGCATATTCAAGCATTTGAAAGACAAATGGGGATCAACATAGCCAAAGGCTAAAAAAAAACCATGAATGTATTGTTATCTTAGCTTAAATGGAAATACACATTCTTGCAGAGAATAAATAGTCATTCATCCCTTAACAAAAAGAATATAAATGAACATGTTGCCCTCTTTTCTAAAATGAAACACTAGTTCATGAGTTATCTAGTCCTTTAAACCAGATTGAAAGTCTGTAATCCTACCAAGAATAGACTAAAATGGTGATTTAAGGAAGGCATTTCAAATAGATTCATAATTATATGAAGGAAATTGCAATTCTTGTCTAGGACATTCTTCCCTAGACGTTTAATTGCTTTTTTAGGTCTTTGTATATTCCAAATAAATAAATAAACAAATATAAGTAACAACTAACTTCAGAATTAACAGACAGCAACTGCAGCAGCTAAAAACTTTACTGTTTGTTATAATATGAATTTGCAACCCAAAGTATTAAATATTTATTCTTTTTATTAACATACATGTGTGGAGTTTAACAGTATATGTTAGAAAAATTATTATAACTACTACTAATAATTAAAATATTAGTAATAATAATTAAGTTCATGAAAACAACTGACAGTTTTGAATCATTCCAAGAAGGTACCAACTAGAAAATGTATTGTGGTGGAACAGAATTAAACTTCAAGTATAATGACTGAAAGGATGTGCCCTTTGCCCCAGCAGATCCCCATAGCAGAAACCAGTAAAGCCAGCACAGGATGCCCCGGTGCAGGATAAGATAAACGGGATGGGGGCAGGTGGAATGTGAGGAATGTGAGAAATGTGAGCAGATTGCGAAAGACGACTAGAAGTACGTGCAAGATGTGCCTTGCCTGCTTGTTAAATGTAACCGCGTGCGTGAATACTGACCCTTGAATCTATAGGCTAAGAAGTAATGTACTCTTAAATGGATAGGCTAAAAATGTATGTGGTGTTACAAACTCATTGGCTATGTACTGTGCGGGCTTTTGCTGTAACGGCCGGTAGGGGCCTATATAAGATCTTCCCTAAAGAGGCTCGGGGTCCTGTCTGCCCAATCGGACTTGTGTGTCTGTGTGGGAGCTTGACCCTGGCTTGCCAGCTCAATAAACTCTGCTTTGTTGATTGCATTCACGAGGAATAGGATTCTCGGACCCTAACATGACTATTCTGAAAAGAACTTCACAACTTTTTGAATCATCATTCATACTTTTTTATTGCTTTTCTTTTTAACTTTGACAAATAGAGATCAAGAAATACTCAGTTTTCTGCTTGGTTGAAAAAGTAAAATTACATGTTCTTGTATGTGAGTAGAAGAAAAAATATTATTAAATGCTTTTACCTAGAAGGAACTTTTAAATATTTGTGGAGCTATTAACTATTTCATCTTGACCACAGTAAATCATAGGGCTGGTTGAGTTCTTAACAATTTCTGTTGGTGTGTTTGACTTTTTTTTTCCAATAATTCTAGAAATGGGGTTGACCTGCCATCCTTGAACTTCCAGATTATCCTAAGAGTTGCATCTTTTAGTTGATGAAAGATATCTGAAAAGCACAGAATATAAAATGATCTTAATATTTATCTCAGGTAAAGTCAAGCTTCCTGTGGCAAGAGCAGCTAGAAAGCTTAATTAGTTTTAGAAGGATTAGCAAATCATAGGAAATAATTGACAACAATTTATTCCAAAACATGTTAATGTAGGTTTAGCACTTTAGCATTCATGGGTTTTTTGTTAAAAAGACAGCCATCACATAACCCAGACATCCAAACATTCAGGTATGCCAAGAAGGGCAAATAAACAAAAACAAAAACAAATAAAACAAAGCAAGCAAACAAAAACATACTTAGGTGCATTATATTCAATTGCTGAAAATCAGAGACAAAGAGAAAATCTTAAAAGAAGTCTTGGTTTTGCGGTACTCTTAATCTTTAGAGAAATAGAATAAGAATTAGAGAGAACTTCTAATTAGAAACCATGCAAATAATAGCAGAATGGAGTGAAATATTTGAATTTTTGGGAAAAAAAATCCCATTATCCTAGAATTCTATATAAAAATGTCCTCTAAAGTGAAAAACAAAAGTAAAAATTACCTGCAAACAAAACTTAAGAAAGCTTGTCAATACCAAACATACCTAGAAAGATGGTCAAAGAAATATTTGAGGCATAACAAAAAAAATAGGTAAATAGTTTGCATATGCATAAAGAAATGAGAGAAAAAGAATGAACAAAGATAAAACAATCTCTTATTTTTCCTCTAAATTGATCTAAAGGACTACTCAAGCAACAGTTAACACTCAACTTGATATATAGATTATACACAGTCTTAATAAAATATCAGGAAATTATTTTGTGTACATTAACAAAATAATTATAATGTTTATGGGAAAAACAGAAAGCCCACAAGAAGAATAAGAACAAAAATAAAAAATGAACAAAGCTGGAGTGCTTAATTTCAAGATGTACTATAAAAATACAGTAATCGTAATAGTGTGTTGTTAATGAATTTACAGACATACAGACTAAGGGAGAAGAATAGAAGTTATAGAAATAGACTCATATAAACAATGTCAAGTGTTTTTTGACAATGGAACAGAGGAAAATCCTAGAAGAAAGGATGGTCTGTAAATGATGCACTACCGTTCGGCATAAGCACACACACACACATTCACACACACGGGAACCTATACATAGACCTTATGTATTTCTCCAAAACTCAAATTTCATTATTAATACCAGCACATCCATGATCACTGTAGCACTATTTACAATAGCCCAGGTGTGGAATCAGTCTAGTTGCCCAAAAAGTGATAAATTGATAAGGAAAATGCAGAACATATACTCAGTGGAGTATCATTTAACCAAAAAGAAGGATGAAATTATGTTATTTGCATTAAAATGGAGGAATGGGAGATCATGTTGGAAATAAGTCAAACTCAAAAAGTCAAATATAGCATGTTTTCACTCATGTAAGGAATCTAGACCTAAAATGATGATAATAATAATAAAAAAACAGGACATGGTTGTCTAAATGGAAGTATCCAGTGTACAGGGGGTTGTAGAGGAATGAACTTATATGAAGGTAGCATAATGAAGCCCACTAAATGCTGTTTAAAAAGGAGAGGCAGGAAAGGAGTTAAGGGAACATAGTAAATGGGGTGAACTTGTTCAAGATTCACTCTAGGCCCTTGCAGAATTATCACAATGAAACCATCTTCTACTGTTAATGTAGGCTAACAAAAATGGTAAAGAAAAAAAAAAAGTCATCATTACTTAAGTGTAAAGTAAAAAACTGCAAATTTTCTAGGAAATAAATGAGTTCCAGATTCTGTTTGGTTTGAGGATGAATTTTTATACTCAATTCCAAAATCTCAAACATCAGAGTAAAAATAGGTAAGTTGGGATTAATAAACCAAAGTCAAGTGTGTAATATGCTTAATATTAATGTATTCATGTTGGCTAATTGTGGCTAATGTATCATACTAACATAAAATATTAATCAAATGAATAATACGCATGAAATTTTTCTGCTTTCTTTGTCACTCTACCATTATATTAAAGGTATTTTTTAAGAGAAGGCAAATATCTTTTAAGAAATACCAAAAGTGGATTTATATGAAATTTAAAGCCAGAAATAATAAAATACTTTAGAATGAAAAATTGTCCAGGTAGAAAACAACCCTGGCAAGGAATAAAGAGCAAAAGAAATGTCAAATTTGAAATTTATCTTTATTTTCTGTAAAATAAAATTTATTTAAAATACAATGTAAAAATGATAAGGTATTTTGTGGAATGTGCAAAACAGAAGCAAACAGCAAAAAAGAAGGAAGGCAAAATATAAGGGCACTGATATAAAGTTCTTAGACTCTACATGATGATAGAAAATAGTAATATGATTG
This sequence comes from Castor canadensis, assembly GCF_047511655.1. Classification (NCBI taxonomy): domain Eukaryota; kingdom Metazoa; phylum Chordata; class Mammalia; order Rodentia; family Castoridae; genus Castor; species Castor canadensis. The sequence goes on from NC_133398.1 coordinate 60,722,651, forward strand.
ATTTAAATCCAACCATGACAATAAGCATGTTAAATTTGCATGATAAATGCACCAACTAAAATGTTGAGATTGTCAGATTGCAAAAATTTACACCAGATTGACTATGCGTTTAATAAAAGAAATTTAATTAAAATTAAAGATTAAAAAGTAAAAAGATGGAAAAAATTTCATGGCAAAACTAATCAACCAAAAATTGAAGTAGTTAGATTAATTTCAGATGAACTATATTTTGCTATATTTTCTAGCAAGGGTAAAGATTGTCATTTATTAAGTTCATTGGAAGGACATAATATTCCTGCATATTTATGGACTTAATGACAAGCCTTAAAGGTACAGAAAGCAAAAATTGATCAGCTGAGAAAGGAAATAAGACAAATTCACCATTAGAGTTGGAGACATCAAAAACCCTCCCTCAATAACTGATGCATATCACTGATATAACATCTGTGACAACATAGGAAACTTGAATAGCTTATCAAATAATTTGATCTGATTGATATTTTAATGCTATGCAATCATATAGCATTAGCATTCTTTTCTAGGTTACGTAGAACTTCTAGGACACACCATATTCTGAGTGATAAAATTATACTCAGAACATTTAAAATGATTCAAAATATACAAAGTATGCTCTCTGTCTGCAGATATTTATATTTAAAATGAATACCAGAAGATATTTTAAAGTTTCCAAATATAAAGAAATGAGATATATTTCTAAGAAAGCCACAAAGAAAGAAGAAATTTGAAAGTAGTTTGAAAGGAGTCAAGATGACAACACATATCAAAATTTATGAGATGTGATTACAATGAAACTTTGAGGGATAGATGTGGTACTGAATATCTATATTAGAGAAGTGGAAAGATTTCAGAATGATAAATTAATATTGTACTTAAGAAAGCAAGCAAACAAAAAAATGGTGGTAGCATCAAACCAGGTATATGAAGAAAAAAATAATGATAAAAGCACAAATAATAATATAGAAAATAAAAACTATGCAGAACATCAAAAAAATCAGTTATTGTGTAAATCAACAAATTTAATCCACTTCTAGAGAACTGGTCATACAAAAAGGTAGGTGACAAAATTACCAATATTAGGATTGAGAGGCATTAGCTCTATATCAGATATAATAAAGGAAAAGTATAAATAACTGTGATAATTAAAAAAAATTCATGATTCTTCATTAATTGTTATTTAAATGAATAGTGTAACATAGAAAATGATGCCACACAAGAAGAGAAAGTAGATAATGAAAGAATTTGCTGTTTTCTCCTCTCTCTCTCTCATCCCTACCTAAGGGAGAAGTTTACATATTGAGAGGACACTTAAGCACTTAAACAGCTTATGAAGAGATCCATGTGGTGCAGAACTAAATCCTCCTGCCAACAGTCATCAGAAATGGTGTCTTCTTCCAACAGTCCTGTGAGTGATCCATCTTGGAATGGACACTGTGACATGACTTCTGATGACTGCAACCACAGAGAGACTTAAGTCAAAATCCTCTTGCAAAGCTGCTAATTCCTGACCAAGAAGAATTTGACATAAATGTTTGATGTTTAAGCATTATAGGTTGGAAAAATGTTTTACACAGTATATGTAAGTAAAAAGAATGAACACATAAATCTACAGTTAATGTCATAAGGGATGGCAAAACACTGAATGCATTCTTTCTAAAAACATTGAAAATATTGGCAAGGATTCCTTATCAGGCAATAGCACAACTATGAAATGTTTTCCTGACAGTCGAATCAGACCAATATATCAAGCAAAAGAAAACAATAGTATACTATTTGCCTGAACATGATTGTCTCTGAAGAATAATTCAAAATATCTCCAAACACACTATCATAAGTCATCAGTTTAGCAAGATCAAAGGATACAAACTCAAAATATAAGAATCAATTGTATATTTTTATTTTCGCAATAAGATCATTAAAAATTATCAGCTGAATATTTACGTAGTATCAAAAATCTGTTACAAAAATGTGCAAAATTACAAAACTGTGAAACAAATTTAAATAAAACCGAAAAAAATGGAAAAATGCACTTTGGGTATGGATTGAAGAATCATTATTATTTAGACATTACTTTTTTCCAAAGTGGTAAATTCAACAAAATTCCATTAAGTCTGACCAGGACTTTTTTGTAGTTCATATTAGACGGTAATAGAGTTAATATTGAAATGTATTTAGAAAAATAAAAATTAGAAGCCAAATTATTTTTCCAATGAAGAATGGTAAAGTACTCTACTTGATTTCAAGACTTACTATAAGGCTATAACAATCCTTATAGCATTGCTTAAAAATAGAAAAGTTAGAAATGCAAGAGAATAGAAGTCCAGAAATAAGTCATTTATGTTCAACTGATTTTCAAACAAGTGGAGAGAAAACAATCTTTTTTTTTAAACAAATGTTTCAAGTATAATTGAATATATATATATGCAAAACAAAATAAAACATGGCTCCAGTTCCAACACATTATACACATATAACACAAATTGATTTTAGACACATAACTATAAATCCAAAACATAAAACTGCTGAAAGAAAAGACAGATAAAAGTCTTTGTAAAGTTGGATAAGTCAACAATTTCTCAGATGGAAATCTAAATGCATACACAGCAAAGGATACAAAAAAATTACAAATTTGATTTCATCAAAATTGAGAATTTCTACTCTTTGAAACTCACTGTGAAGTGACTGAAAAAGGGTGATTGAAAATAAAGGGCTTAGGATGTGAGGAAATATTAACTTACCATCTTTCAGACACAGAATCTGTTCTCATGATATAAAAAGAACTCTCAAAATTCAACAAGGATTCCCTTCTTTTAAATTTGGTCACATTTTCATTATTTTTTTCATCTGATCCATAATCTACTGTGGATACTGTGTACATAGTTTTTTCCTAAGAGTCCCCTTAAGTCATTTTCTGTTCTCATTTATTGCCCTGTTCCAAAGCCAATACTACCTATCCAAATCAGTCTCATTTGTCCCTTGTTGCATAAAAATCCAATGCAAACCTTTGTGACTTTAAACAACAATAATGGTTTACATACGTGAATACTAATTTGGTGCTGCTAAAAGAAAGGGAGCTCAGCTGGATGGTTGATCTAGCAAAGTTTACAGTTTTCTTCCACATGGATCTCTACACCTGCTGCTTGAGCTTCCTTACACTATTGAGACTATTGATAAAAATGATCACCTCAGCAGAACAAGGACAAAGTGCTTATCATTTTGATCACTTTGTCTCCACAATTATATAGTATCATTTCTATCTTAATTTATTGGTTGAGACAAATAGAAGGTCAGTCCTTATGATGGGGCATAGAATTTCATTATTGATGGAAAAAATGACAAGTTTTTGGAGATCATTTGGAAGGGGAAATATTTATACTACTTTTCCCACCCAGTGTACCTTTTATTTGCATTAATATGTATGTTAACTAACAACCATTCTGAGCTTAAGTTCTCTTATCTACTGTTGTTGTCATTTAGTTTTGTTTTTGATTTTTTTTGACATTGTTTGACAAAGACCAGGCTGTTCTGGAGCTCACTATGTAGCACTGGCTGGCCTTGAACTCATGATTGTCTAGCCTCAGTCTCCCTAGTACTAAGATTTCAAGTGTGAACCACCAAACCTGGATTATCTCTCTCTTTAAAGAAAAACAAATGATAATTATACACTTGAGTGAGAAAAACATAAGTTTTTCTTATAAGTCATGTAACTCAGTGTTGAAATCATGTAAGACACCTATACTTAGTGGTTTCTATGTTTATCACCACTGATGTTATTACCACTATACTTGGTCCTTTTCACTAGTTGTCCTCCCTACACTCCAAGTTTAAATGCAAATTTCCTGAAATGCTCTGATTGCCATATTAGTTTAAAATTTTGTAACTCCACCTGGAAAACCTTATCCACTTTGAAATTTTCACTTATCACTTAAATGCAGATGATGTTCAAATACATATCTTGGATCCACAGATATGAATCCACACAATTATACCCACTATTTTTGACAAAGGTGCCAAAAATATATGATGGAGAAAAGACAGCCTCTTCAACAAATGTTACTGGGAAAAGTGGTTACCCATCTGCAAGAAACTGAAACTAGATCCATGTTTATCACCCTGTACTAGTATAAACTCAAAATGGATCAAGGACCTAAATATCAGACCAGAAACTCTGAAGTTACTACAGGAAGGAGCAAGAAACACTCTGGAACTAATAGGTATAGGCAAAGACTTCTTTAATAGAACCCCAGCAGCCCAGCAACTAAGAGAAAGGATGAATAAATGGGACTTCATAAAATTAAAAAGCTTCTGCACAACAAAAGAAATGGTCTCTAAACTAAAAAGACCATCCACAGAGTGGGAGAAAGTATTTGTCAGATATACATCAGACAAGGGACTGATAACCAGAATATACGGGGAACTTAAGAAAGTAAACTCTCCTAAAATCAGTGAACCAATTAAAAAATGGGCAACTGAACTAAACAGAACTTTTTCAAAAGAAGAAATTCAAATGGCCAAAAAACACATGAAAAAATGTTCACCATCTCTAGCCATAAATGAAATGCAAATCAAAACCTCACTAAGATTCCACCTCACCCCTGTTAGAATAGCCATCATCAAAAACACCACCAACAACCTGTGTTGGTGAGGATGTGGGGAAAAAGGAACACTTATACACTGCTGGTGGGAATCCAAGCTGGTGCAACCACTCTGGAAAAAAATTTGGAGACTTTTTAAAAATCTAAACATAGAACTGCCATATGATCCTGCAATCCCACTCCGGGGGATATACCCAAAGGAATGCAACACAGGTTACTCCAGAGTCACCTGCACACCCATGTTTATTGCAGCACTATTCACAATAGCCAAGTTATGGAAACAACCAAGATGTCCTACTACTGATGAATGGATCAAGAAAATGTGGTATTTATACACAATGGAATTTTACTCAGCCATGAAGAAGAATGAAATCTTATCATTTACAGGTAAGTGGATGGAACTGGAGAACATCGTTCTGAGCAAGTTCAGCCAGGCTCAGAAGACCAAAAATCCTATGTTCTCCCTTATATGCAGACTTTAGATAGAGGGCAAATGCAGCAATGTGGCTGGACTTGGATCAAATGACAAGCAGAGAGCACATACGGGAGATATAGGAATAGATAGAAAACCCAAAACATGAAAGCATTTCATGCACTCCAGAGGAACTAATACAGAAACCTTAAAATGGCATTTTATCATGAGCAGGGGATCCGGAACCAATGTAACAATCAGTTAGAGTTGAATCAACATGGGTCGTAACACATGGGTACACAAAAGCAATAGTATGAATCTCTCTGTATAGCTATCTTCAACTCAAGTAGCAAAAATGCTTTGTCTTTCTTATTATGCTTATGTCTTTTCTTCAACAAAATCAGTGATAATGGCAGAACCGGACCTGCCTGGAACTGAGGGGAGGAGGCGGAGAAAGAGGGGCAGAAGAGCGGGGTCAAGGAAGAGGGTGGAGAAGTGACCCAAACAATATATGCACATGTGAATAAATGAAGAAAAAATAAAATAAAATAAACAAAAGAAAAGAAAACAAAACAAAAACAAAAAAACCAAATACATATCTTGGGTCCAATTCCCGCTCCTAAAATTCAGAGCCATGCATTTACCTACATTTTTATATATATTCTAATGTATTTCCCAAAATATATGTTTAATTTCACATATAAAAATCAAACTCATAATTATATCTTACTCCCAAGCATTCTTCTAAGCCTGGACTTTCTTTATTGGTTGAAGGACACAAGCACCTTCAATAAGGCTGTCTCTGCCAAAAACGTGTTCATTCTGAATAACATTATCTCAATATCAGTCATTTTTTAAATTCTATCTCAGTTTTCATTTCTAATGTCTGTCTCATTGATTTTTTACTGATCAAAAGATCCCTTCAACCAAAATCTATTCACAATCATCACCTTATTTTCAAAAGGTTTTCAGTATTTTCCAAAGTCTCTATCTACACTGTGTTCCTGTCACTCATGCCTAATCTTGCACCACATAGACCTTCAGCATTTGCTCCTGTCACAAACAATGACCTGCAGATTCTCCATTTGGATGCTGTTATTTAACACCATCATGGCTGTTGATAGTTGGGATTCACTTTCCAATCCCAAAGTAGAATATGTGTTAAATATGTGCCCCACTTGTCTTTAATGATTGAAATTTCTCTACTCAGAGACATCGTCATTGATCCACAACCCTCAGCATCTACACAGCAAAACCTAATACAAGTGCTTTTACCTTGTGATGCAATAATCCTCTATATACAAATGGATTCTAACTTGGATTATGATAAACCATTGTATAATTCACTTTCTCTCAGTTTCCTAACAAATGTTTATCAAATAAGGTAATAACTAAATATGGCATATATAACATCATATCTGTCCCTTCAATTCAAAGGCTTGTGCACACAAACTTTATCCCAGTAGTTTACTGGAAATAAGTGGATTGAATCTGCAATGAAATGTTTCAGTGGCAGTGTATTTTTATAAGCACATAATCCAATAAGCCACTGTAAGGAACTTTATTACATCTCTAAGCTTTGCAAGGATCAGGAAATAACAATCACTGCAGTGTTTGCAAATTTCTCATATTTTCCTTAGTTCATTGATCTTGCCTTCTTTAATTTAGTGTTTTCATTGAAATTATATATATATATATATATTTATACAAAAATTCAGACAGATTCAGTGAATTAAATTCTCCTAGAACCTGACTCTTCCTTGGGGACTTCAAAACTCTCCACTGGAAAGCTATTCATGAAGAAAACTAGTGTGCTACCAGTTTAAATGAGACATAAAAACTTTGGTTTCACACCAGTGGAAAGAAGTCCTTCAGGCAAGAAGAATCTCAAGCCCAAATATGAGAAATGGACAGACATGATAATAGCACAGCCTGTAGGCTCTAAACTATTGTGTATGCTACAACTATTGAGATTGTTCAGCTATAGTTATGCATATTATCATAGTCAGAGGAAGTGAAGGTTCCTATTTCAAGGCAAAGAGACTTCAATACACAAAAATAGACAGATTCCCTAGCTATGCCAAACTTCAGCATTCACATATCTTATACCTTTTCTTCCGAAACTAATAATATGAAAAAATCTTTATCCTCCAAACATTTTGGCCTAGGTTAAACATATGAAAAGATCTAAACTCCTAGGTACCGACTTATTACCCAGTAAAACTAAAAGCTTTTAGTTTCAGTAAAAATTAGTCACAGTATTTTAGTTTGTACATCTTATTGGTATCATGGTAATCCACTTTTATGTATGAAATTTTTTCCTTTATTACTTCTAAAAAGAATTATGTTTTACTATGGGTTGTCCAGAAAGCAGATGTGCAGTGTCAAAGAACAAAACTCAATAAATTGAGTTTTAAATATCTAATGGGCTCTTGTTAGAGGTTTGTGAATCAGGCAGCTGCTCATCTATGAAACCTAGAAGGACATTCTGGGTGTCATAGAGTAGCCAATTTTTGTAAGGTAGCTCAAAGAAACAGTATAAAACCCAATGGCCTACTAATCAAGTTACTTTCAGGTTACTTTCTTTGCATGGGTTAAAAAAGAGGGGATTTCCTTATGCTAGCTCAAGTTTACTGCATGCTTTTTGATAGGTGGTTATGAATATCCTGTTCTTTGTATGTGCAGAAAACTGATTGTTTAGGGACTTGGCTATGCTCTCTCCTGATTAGCTCTTAGTAGTAGCAGTTTAGGCTTTGTTTTGGTGATGTGGAATCTTATTATGCCCTCCTTGAGATAATTACATGGAAATCTGAAGACTGGCAGTTCATATAGGAGAAGGCACTTTATTCCTTATACTCAGGCTGAATGTGTGGATATTTCTATTTTCAAAACTTTAGATTAAAAGAGCTTGACACAAAATCTGATCAATTTATCAATTTATCAATTTATACTGAACAATTTATGTTCAGTATAAACTGAAAAGTTGGAAGTCATTAAAAGTATGCACAAACATATACAAATTTATGTACAATATGTAAGGATAGATATCTGTTTCCTGGGGCCTTATCTCTGAAGAATTGTAGGCATAATATTTCTTTGAAAATACCACTTGTTTTGTCTTTTCTGGTAGTATATCCTTTACTCTACCTTTACGCATGTTGCTTATCTCTAGCTGTCTTTCTTTTTCATAGTCTATGAATTATTTTGTCAGTCTTTTTCTTGAGCTAAGCTGAATTTCAAGATCAATGAACTTACTTGACAATTTGACAGGGCTATCAGTTGTTGTAGCAATTAATTAAGCCTTACAAATTATTTTAACCCACGATGAGCAGTTTCTACACTTCTTAATCACCACTCAATCACACAATTAAATTTGCTTGAAATCAATGCTGTATTCCAAAAGGGAGGCACTGTCAACCAGCTTGTCCAGTTTCTAATTTTCTGAATGTTTCCTTAGGCATACCTTTGAAAAAAATATTAAAGCTTCAATATGGGAATCTTACTTACTTTCAAAATGTTCTTTTCTCCTTCAAAGACTAATTTATAGTCAAGCAAAAACTGGTTACGAGAAAGCATTTTTCTGTCTTTGCAGTACTTAGCAATAATTTAGCAAAGAAAAGCCAACTGGAGAACAGAATATAGGAGGAAAGGATACACAATGTAGACATGCAAACACATACCTCCACGTTTTCATTTATCTGGTTCACTGAACTTGTCTTGTGAAAATTACATTCAAGAAGGGTAACTGGTAATGTGAACAAATTCACAGCTGATCTTCACACACAAATATCATTCAGTCTGACAAGACAACTTGGAAACTAACAATCTATCGATGTATAAAAATATATTTAAACCTGTTCAGCACTAGGAAGCATTCTTCATAGGAACAGCTCTAGAAGATACACCATAGTAGTATTTCTATGGTAAAATTGCAGAATTAGAGTTTCTTTTCTTTTTTTTTTTGCAGCATAAAATTTTTTAATTACAAATTTTTAAATTTGCACAAAAAATAGTATGTATTTATAGGATACATTATTATAATTAGATGCTTGTATAGAGTTTCTTGGAACACTATTTGTGCCTGGATTTTTAGTTAAGACTACACAATATAGTATAAGGTCTGCCTTAGAAATAGTTATTTTAAAATGGCATATTTCCTTTTTTCTATAGACATAAATGTAGTGGTTAATTTGTTCCTAGCTGGAGGGGAGTAATTTTCACATTTTTGTGATCTTTTGAAAGGATGTGTGTGTGGAGAGAGAGAGAGAGAGAGAGAGAGAGAAAGAGAGAGAGAGAGAGAGAGAAGAATTATGTTGTATGAAATATAATCTTTCTTGTAGAAATGGGGACCAACATTCATTCCGAAACCTAGAGTTGTAAGGAAAATTTAATAAGTACCTAATTGATTCCAATTCCTTCACTAGCTGTATTATAGACAAGTTCTATATTCTTACAACTTTGAAATTTAACTATTAATATCCTTAATTTTCTTTTAAATGAACAAGGTGAGGCTCAGGAAAGGTATATCATTTAGCAAAGTATTGCAGTTGATACGTAGAATAATTTCTTCATCAGCTTTGTCTTTTTTAAACTATTTGTCACACTTCTATTCTGGTTCAATGGTTATATCACATTCCCGAAAAAATATCTCAATTTAGTTAGCTCTTATTGCCTAAATATGCAGTCCAAATAAGAGTTGTTTTTTACTTACTCATCTACTATTCTGTATCAAATTTGTGCTCTTAGCACTAAGTTGTATCAACAGCTTATTACTCATATTTCCAAAATAATTTCAGATCTCTGATACTGTCAAATAATGTAATATACCTCACTCCTTTCCTGAGAGAATTGGTGCTTGCCTTTGTAAGCCACTCCTTCTGACATAGTATATTTCTATTTCTTCTGAACTATCCTTCAGACCACTGTGCTTCAGATCAGGGTTTCTTTCCTTTTTGAGGCTTTTGAGTATGTGGCATTGTTTAGGTTCCTGTACTGTTTCCTTCACTGTCTGTGCTTGCATCTTACTCCTTGGTTATATTATATTATATTGATGTATCTGTCCTACATACTAGACCTTTGGTCTTTGAAAAAGATCCATGACTGACAGCTTAAGTTTTAGCCCTATAGTTCTAGAAATAGCAAATTGTCTGTCACTGCCTAGACAGTATGTAAAATTTGACAAGATAACTGTATGAACTGGACCAGGCTCTACTAGTTGTCAATGTGAAGATACCCCAAAGAATGCTGACTTTAGAAGAAAAATGGTTTTCCAAGTAGGAGAAATCATTATCAAATAACAATGTGATAACTGTAAAGAATTGAGTAGGAGAAAGAATTCGTGAAAACTTGTTGATGTAATAGTAAGCTTCCAGGAGGGGAAGAATTCTCAGATTTAGTTTTTATTATGCAACATTCACTATGTTGTAGAATATTTAGAATAATAAATTTGCTCAAATTCATAGATTTACTCTGAATTATTTTGTTGTCAGGATAATTCTGCAAAGTCTCACCTAATGTAGCAATGCTCTTGTAAGTCTTTGGTGAATTTCTTATGAGTGTTATAGTGGGGTGAGAGAGGAAAAAGAAGATGGAGAAATATAACAGATGACGTGAATTTCATCAGTGAATCAATGAACGAGATAGCGGTTAAACTTCCTTGCTACATCCACTTTCATTGATTCAGAGTTTATTAGTTACAGTTTTACAATATTTTTATAATGACCAGTTACATTCCAGTGATTTAAAAAATATAAACATTAATTAGTTTTTCTTCTTTGGTTCGAATAATCTCTTCTCAGAGAAAGAAAAATGTAGCTTTCACTGATTGGTTTCTGAACTCTGTGTTTTCCCAGTGCATTTTATGATTTTTTGTTGTTATTGTTGGATTTTTTGTGTGTTTCTTGTTTTTGTTTGTTTGTTTGTTTTTGAGACAGGGCTACCCTCTGTATCCTAGGCTATCTTTGAACTCACTAGGTAATCCAGGATAACCTAAAAGTGGTGATCATCTCCCTTAGGCTCTTTATTGTTGAGATTATAGGCATATTCTGCCACTGCCAAAATGCAGTTTAGAATTTCAGCAGAGATTACCCATTGTTAAATATTTTCTTTATTTGGAATGTATCTTATGATTTAGAAGTCTGTAAGTAGATATAATGGCTTCTCTGTATACTTGCCTCCCCAAAAATTTTAGTTCCGTTGCAGACATTTCACTCATGACTCCCCTTAGGAGAATTACTCCATTTTCTCAGCTAAATTTTATTGGATTGCTATTAAAGAACCTTAAGTTTTCCTTCTAAAATTCAATTTCTCTTTAAAAATTTCAGCTAAAATGTACTTTAAAATTATTTATACTCATGTTGAAGTAAACCAACAATGATGTCATAAAGCAAACAGCTAGAAGATTGCTATGCTTCCTGGGGTCCATCCATATGAAAGTTTGGTAAGTTTACAAGAAAGCAAGCTATCTTGAGAGGTAGAGAAATTAAGTTTGAGGAGAGCAGGTCAGAGTTAGTATTTCTGAAGACAGTGTGTCATATACTTTTGAATTATTCTCCATCCAGCCCCACAGAACATGAGTCATACACCAAGGAAATTGTGATCGTGAGCTTGGTTGAAAACTCGTTTCCAATTATATCTCTTGGAACTTGAACAAGGCTAAAGAAAGATTTTATCAAGAAAATTTATTATTTTTATCTAAATATTTTGGCTCTCCTTTCAACTCATTTCTCCTCTAAGTTATATTCATTATTAATATGAATTTTTGAAAATGTATTTAAAATACTGGAAAATAAGAATTTAAAAAAATTAATTGGTGCTATAATTTGGATATAGTTGACCTGTGTCCCCCACAAATTCATTTGCTAGATGCTTGGTCTCCAGTGCGGCAATGTGATGGGTGATGGAAATTTTAATAGGTGGAGCTTAGCAGACAGTTACTGAGATAATTACCCTAGATCTAGTTCATTCTTGGGGGAGCCTTTTCCAGTTTTCCTGAGAGGGTTTTCATAAGAGAGCAAGACTGACCACTCTCTGCTCCCCAGCTTCCTGGCTTAACATATTATATTTTCCTCCTGTGTACTCTGCCGGCATGATGCCATCTGCTACAATGTGACTCAGATGAAGGAACCCTCACCAGAGCAAGTGTCATGTTGTCTGGGCTTCAGCCTCCAAAACTCTGAGATAAATAAACCTCTTTTCTTCATAAGCTCCCTCTTTTATTTTATTGTGGCAATGGACAGTGAACTAATATAATAGGGGTTATTTAGAAAAATTTTGCTAAGCTAGGTATGGCAGCATATGCTATGCTGATAACTGTTGGGAGGTTGGGAGGTTGAGGTGGGAGGCTCTTTTGTTTCAAGGATTTTGAGACCAGTGTGCACAAGATAGGAAGACACTATCACAATTTTTTTTAAAGAGAAAAATATTGTTTTAACTAACATAATAGTGAAGTTTAAGGTAAGAACCAGGTGTTCAAAATAAAGTACATTAGGTTTATTTAAAGGAATATTTTAGGTGTAATTCTAGAAACTTTTAGGCCGGGCTTGGGGGCACAAAACACCAGCTAGTAAGGAAGCAGAGAACAAAATAAAAACAAAGAGCTGGGAACATGACTCAAGTGGTACAGCACTTGCTTAGCATATGCAAGGTCCTGGTATACCAAACACAATGAACACTAAACAATACAAAGTAAATAATCTTAACCAATGTTTACTGTGTAGTCAATTTTTCTCTTAAGGAACATAGACTGCATATCAGAAGTCATAGGAGAGACCTAGTAAGGCATAAAAATGGGGTGTGATGCCACCCCATTGCACACGTACACACTCATGCACATACATTTTTCTTTAGGTACAACTATTGTTCAGCTAATATTTGGGAATATAATCTAGACTATATTTAAAGACACCCTGTTCTTCTCTGTTCTATAGCATCCTTTTGGAAAGTCACGGCAGTGTTTAATAACCATTGGCCATCAGGGAAGTCTTCCAGTGACTAACTTAAGTCCATTGTGCTGTAGTCTAAAGCCATTTACAGTTTTGCTCACAGATCTCCTCCTCAGAAGGTGAAAGGTTAGAAGATCACCTCTAAATTGTTTCCCAATCACCTTCTCATTGTGATTTTTTGTTGTTGTTGTTCATTTGTTTGTTTTCTCCACATGTAACTTTCGACTCTGAAGTTCTCACAACCATTTGATCTGAAGCATTCACAAGATGTAGTTACAAATAAAAAAAGAAGAAAAAAGATGAAGTTCTTGAAAGGGGCTTAGAAGAAGAGAAAAATTTTTTAAGTCTGACCTAATCATTCAATAACTAAAAATAAAAGTTCACTTTGTATAGATTTGTTATTTTTTGTCTAGATGTTGGAAACCTCCTGCATCAAACTCCAATCCCATTTTGTTATAAAAGTCTGCAACTGACCAGTTTCTGGCTTCTACAGGTGCTTCAATTCCAGGCTTTTTAAAAATGCTATGTTCATTTTAATGAGTAACACATCAATTTGTATACATGTCTTGATTTAGAATTTTAATGCACCAAATATAGATACTGTTTCAGCATATGCTTCTTTGGACATAGGCTATGTGGATTTCTTTTGTTTTTTTTGGTGGGCCGGGGGTTTAAACTCAGGGTTCATGCTTGCAAAGCAGGTGCTCTACCACATGAGCCACAACTGCAGTTATTTTGCTCTGTTATTTTGTAGATACATCTTGTGAACTATTTGCCCAGACTAGCCTTGAACCACAATTCACTCAATCTCAACCTCTCAAGTAGTTAGAATTATAGGAATGAGTCAATGGCACTTTGGCTTTTTTGAGTAATTCTTAATTAGGGTGACCATAATATTATTTGTAATCTACTTTTAACTACTTAAATTCAACCAGACTCTTTTAGAAGTCTATTTCTCTTTATAAATATTAGCTTTTAAGAGTTTATTTTGACTTGCTGGGGTTGACTGTACACCATTGTAATCCAAAACACCTGGAGAGCCAGAGGCAGTATGGTCAGCCTGGAAAAAAGTTAGCCTGTCATAAAATCAAAATACAAATGTCTGGGGATATGGCTCAAGTGACAGAACACTTGCCCAGTATATGCACGGCCCTTTGTTCAATTCCTCAATACACTTAAATACCTAATAAAATTAAAATGTGCAGTGTAAGCAAGGCTTGTTTATGTGCACATTCCCTGAAAATTACTATAAATGTTCAGCATCAAAATAAATTTATTTTGAGATTTTAGGGTTCATTCTAAAATAGTTTTAATAACATCATTCATTAATTATAAAGCCTTTGAGAAAAAATTCTATGCCACTATTGCCATCTAACTCTACCAAGTCATACAAGTGAAAATAAAAAGCAACCTGCACTTTTGCCACAATTTGATTTCACTGGAAAGCTGACTTTTGATCAAAGTTTAATGCTTGATATCTCTATGTTAGGGGATGAGGAGACAGCTTAGAATCATCACCAGGGGAAAAGATAAGAAGGAAAAAGGATTGAACCAACAGCCTCAGCCTACCACCTTGGGAAACTCTGGTACTAATGTGACCCATCAGAGACTTATGCTATGATGAAATGATTGAGTTTTTATACTTCTTAGTCATTTGTTGAACACAGACTGTCCTTAGAAAAGTAGCAGTTGGTGAGGTGAGTCTCTGTAGCTGAAGTAATTCCTGAGAAGGTAATCTGAAAGGTATCACTTTATAGCTCTCATAGCAATGAGAACAAGTCCTTCCTTGAAAGACATGCTTCATGCATGTTAGGATAGCACCATATTTTTGAGCTGTAACCCCACTGTATTTTAATATACTACATTTGTGAAAGATAGAATATCTGGGCTGGGGATATAGCTCAGTAGTAAATTGTATGTTAGCATGCACAAGGCCCTGGGTTCAATTCCCTATATAAATAAAATAAATGAATAATTAATCAATAAATAAATCAGGATATTTCTCATTAACACAGATGAAATAATAAAATATGATCATACTCACTTCAGTAGCATGTAAAAAGAGTCAAACAATTTAATAAAAACAAAAATCTGTAGCTACCATGATACTTAATGATGTGAAATTCAAAGCTTTTCCACTAAAATGAGGAACACGGAAATTATATTTCCTCTCCATATTCTTAAACATTGTGCTAGAATGAAATGAGACAAAAACTGGAAACAAAATAATACAACTTGAGAAGAAATAAGTAAAACTGCTTTTGTCTAAGTATGACATGAGCATCTAGTAGAAATTACAAAAGAATCAACAAAAAGCCTCCTGGAAGTAATATAAAATTATAGAAGTTTAAGCATAGAAGGTTACTATACAGAATTCAATTGCCTTTCTATATATCAGCAATGAGTGAGTGCAATTTCAAATAAAAGCAAAATACCAGTTACATTAGCAGCCTAAAACTGAAATGCTTAACCGTGAACTAACAAAATATGTACACAATCTATCTATGGTTTATTTTGGGTGTCAATTTGACTGGATTAAAGAATACTCAGGTAGCTGACAAAGTATTGTTTATGCTTCAACAGGCACTGAGCTCATCTCTGTGCTGAAGGGGAAGCCCAGGTGTATTTGCTTCGAATTAGAATGATTGGGCAACCATAGGTTTGTTTGTGAGGGTGTTTACTAAGGAAATTAGCATGATGGTCAGTAGACTAAGTGAGAAAGATGTGCCTTCAATATGGGCAGTCACCATAAAATCATTTTTCTAACAGATGGAACAAAAGGCAGAAAGAAACAAATTCTCTCCCTTCTAGAATGGAGACACCCTTCTTCCTCTGCCCTTCAAAATCAGAAAATCAAGTTTTCTTTCCTGAAAACTTCACACTCAGACTGTGAATTACATCATCAGGTTCCACAGTTCTAAGACCAGTGGACTTGAACTGAGCTATGCTACTAACCTCCTTATTTCTCCAGTTTGCACATGGCCTATTATGGGATTTCTCAGCCTCTATACTTTACTGAGCTAATTATTTAATAAACTCTTTCTCCTATATCTATCAATTTGTTCATCTATGTAAAAATCAATCTATATATGTTGATCTCTCTAGAGAACCCTGGCTAAAGTACATTATATAAGGAAAATTACAAAATTCTGATGAATGAATCAATGATGAATTAAATCAAAGAAGAAATCAATAAATGGAAGTACATCTTCTATTTCTGGATAGGAAGACTCAATATCATCAAGACATTAAGTTCTTCCCATATGGATCTATCAATTCAACACAATCCCCAGTAAAATGCTAGCAAGTTATTTTGCTTGTACCAACAAACTGATTCTTAAGTTTAAATAGAGAAGCAAAAGATCCAGAATATATGACACAATATTGTGACAGAACTAAGTTAAAAGATTGACATTACCCAATCTTTGAACTTACAATGAAGCTCAGCAATCAAAACAGCATGACATTAGTAACAGAATAGACTAGCAGAGCAGAATAGAGTGCCCCAAATAGACCCAAATAAATATAGCCAACTTATTTTTGACAAAGGATACACACTTATTTTTGACAAACACAACACAATGGAGCACAGATATCTTTCCCAACAGATTGTGCTGTAATGTGCCAAAAAAGAAGTGAAAGTAGGCACAGTCCTTATAGTCTTCACAAAGATTAACCCAAAATGCATAATACTTGCATAAACCCAAACTATAAAACTCCAAAAAAGATGAAATAGGGGAAAATGTTGATGATCTTGGGTGTAGCAATGACATACTAGAAATTCAACAGAAAGATGTAAAGATTATAAATATATATGGATCAAGCACAAGAGCACTTAAGTATATAAGGAAAATATTGGCATGTCTGAAGGAAAACCTGGACAACAATAATGCAATATTATCAGGTTTTAGCACCAACCTTCAATAATGGGTTGAATATCCAGTGATAAAAGTCCAAAAAGTCATAGAAAACTTGAATAACACCAATAGAACAAACTGATTTAATAGATATATACAGAACATTTCACCCAGGAGGAAAAGAGTGCAAATTCTTCTCAACTGCACATAAAACTTCTCTAGTATAGAGTCACAAAACAAGTCTCAACTAGTTTAAAGAAGATAGTAGTCAGGTCAATTATCTTTTCTGAATTCAATGGAATGAAAGTAGCAATCAATAACAACAAGATGGGCCAAGTGTGGTGGCTCCTGATTATAATACCAGCTACTCAAGAGACAGAGAAAGGAAAGCTCATGGTACATGGCTAGTGCAAGTAAATATTTAGTGAGATACATATAATCAATAAGACATGGAAATTAAATAACATGCTCATAAACAACCATTGGGTCAAAAATGAAATCAAAGAAAATCTAAAGTGTTCTTCCTTAGACATTATATCACTTTGTTCAATAGCATATATACAAACACAGGGAAAGTATTATTTTTCATTATTTGTTATAACTTGACCAATTCATTTCTGTAAATTTGGATGAACATCTTAAATCAACAAATGCAGTGAACAATTTTCAGATTGTTAAAGTATTAATACGAACAAGCATTCCAGCATCATATAAAAAATATTTGGAAAGGTGTTTCTTTTCTTTCTTTGATTCTATATCTCTGAAAAATTTGCTCATTAAAGTTAGAAAACAGTTTCATAAAAAACTCCTGAGACATAGAAATAATTCTAATCTGAACAAAACTTCTGAAATATACTACGAAGATACAATCTAAGGCTGAAACCTGAATAATTCTTGTTGCTAAGGAAATATATAGGCTTTATTATTTTAAAAATTGGGGATCTTCTCATGGAGTTAAGGCATAGTGAGTGTGAGGAGGATTTTTTCACAATAACAGAAAGGAAATGGACACTAGGCAGCAAAGAGCCAAAATCCAATGTAGTGGTTTTCTGTGAATGACGCATATAACATGGAAATATGTGTTTTTCATAATAGAATAACGACCCAATACTATCATTAGTGCTGTTACACAGAAATGTGACATTACTCATTGTACTTAAAAATATGCTAAAATGTTCTTTGTCTCTCTATATATGAAATAAATTCACTTAGTCCATCTATAACATGTAAGAAAAAAATCACAAATATTGTTTTTTTGAAGACTAAAAGATGATTTAACTTTAAAAACTGTATCAACTGGTTCTGAATTCCTATGTTGTCAAAATTTCAGTTCCTTAGAAGTGGTGAGCTGTCAGTTTGAAGGGGAAATATATGGTTATAGCTATTCATTGTTCACATGTATCATACTGTAGTCTGACACAAGTTAATACATTCGACCATTCATTTACTATTATTTTTTTTAAATATTTGTTTAATGCCCCCATTTTCTAAGCAACTTTCTAGATGTTAACAATAAAAAATGAAAGAGACAAAGTGAGTGGCATTAATAGAGCAATGTTTTAGATAGCAGATGGTGTATTTGGGGAAATGTTTCAAATGTGCAAAGAGTAAGAGATGACGTTGGCCAAATATGTCATGCTAAGGAATTATGAATGTATCTGTTAGGATGAAGGCTTAATTGAGGTTTTAAAGCAATGTAATAACATAAACAGATATGTATTTAGAAAGGCATTTCCCTAGGAACTGATTGCAGTGGAAGAAACCTGAAAAAAGAATTGAAAACCCATTATGTGTCAAGACCTGGGAATATGAATATTAATAAGACAAGATCTCAGGCTTCAAGGTATTTAGGGTTATGAGAAAAACACTCTATTAAAATACAAATTTAACAGTGCCTTTCAGAAGGGAATGAACAATAAAGGAAGCGTGCCTAAATGCCTGAATGTGTGGGAGTATGTTGTGGTCCTAATGAAGAAATGGGATTTGTGATTTTGGAGGTAGGTCAAGGAAAATTCCTAAAGTGATACATGGATTGGAGCTTTGAGAGAATAGATTTATGAAGGCAGGGTTAAGATCTCTCCCAGCAGAGATAACAGCCTATGTAAAAAACCACTAAGTGCTTGAAAGGGTAGAACACTTAGAAATATCAAATAAAAATAATAATTACTTAGAGTATACTTGGGGGGAAACAGTGAGGGATATCGCAGAAAAGCCATCAGGAAAAAAGCCTCACCTATCACCCTGATAGGTGAGGTTAAAGCTAGGAAATATTGATAATTTGTAATAGTCTGGGCAAAAAATAGGCATTCTAGAATTATAGCTCTGCTAAAAAAAGTGTTCCAACATGGAAGCTAGACACAGTAAAGAGGCATTTCCAAGATATAATAGTAACTAGAAACAACTGGTAAAAAGAGAAAGACAAAGAATATATAAATGCTAATCATATTTGCAGGGTAGAAATTACAGCATTTTGTGATCTCCTGGATCTGAAATTTCAAGTGAGAGACAGGGTTTCTGAGATGGGAAAATTTGGAAATTACTAGACCCTTAAAATCTAAACATGGAGGAATTAGGAGAATACTAAAGATTATTCATTGCTTTAGGCACACTGAATGTGAATTGGCCAGGTAAGACTTCTAGGCAGAATAATATACTAAAATTAGTAAGTAGGGCAAGTAATAGGGTTTTATATGTAAATCTTGAATTAGAGTCTAAGTCCCTTATTATCTCAGCCTACAAGGGATTTCTTACCCTTGCTGTCTTCCAGAATGATGAATACAGACTAGAATTAAGGAAAAGCTTGGCCAATGGAAGAAGGCCTGGACATACATAAGGAAGGAATGTACTTCCTAATGGTAGGCAGAATGTGGTGCTGCCATATGCTCAATGGCCTGAGGGTAAATGGACTGACATTTATTTGCCTGGCTTTTCTTTCTTGACCATCAACCTTAGTTCATTCCTTTCACAGCTAATGTGATTGAAAATGGCTGGTTGCAAACATTGATGGTGATGATAATACATTCAATATTATATTTAAAGGTATATTATATTCAATATTATATTTAAAGGTAATCTAAATCCAGTTTTCCAGGTTAAAAATATACCCTTACTTAAATTTTCTAAATTTAGAATTGATTTCATTATGCTCCATTTTACATAACCTAGATTGCATTCATACTGTATTATATACATAGTACAGGCATGGCAAATTATACTAAATTCTAACCAAGCCATGTTGCCAGTCTTAAATAAAAATGCAGATATAAAAACAAAGTAAGGAAATTAATACAGAAAACACTTAGAGATATTTGTAAGTTATTATTTCAGAAGGAAATACTTTATCTTTTCAATAGTTGCCTCTAAAATCACCTTCTCTGTCTGAAAAAGATGCCATTTTTCCATAAATAGCTATTTGACTTGTTTTATACACCTCTGAAATATGTTATTTGCTAGATTAATATCAATTTGGTGCTCTGAATTTTTAATATTAGAGACATCCAAAGATCCCAGAGGCCCAAAGGAACATTCTATATCTATGAATTTCTATCCCTGGGCGGAGAAAAAAAATCAGAAATCTATTAGTTTCATTGTGTACAAAATAACTAGCTTTTAAAAACTAAAAGAATATTATGTTGAATTTTAAAATTCTTTCAAGGTGATATAACTGTAGCAGTGGGTAGGATATGTGCAGTTATAACAGCCTTGTTTGGACAGTCTGAAAAAGTGTAAACATCAATAGTATAGGTACCAATGTGGTACACATATTCTGGAAAGGACCCTAGTGGGTGATAAGATTTAAATAATGTTTATCACATGATTATATACTGATATAAATGAGTGTCCTTATTGCTATATTTATTTGATAATATCTGAATCAAACTTTCAAGAAAAACCCTGAAACTGTGGGAAAAGAAAAAGGGAAGTTGAAGTATGATATAGGGAAATACAGAGAATATTATATTGAAGTATAATGTGAGTTATTTTGACTAAAAGGAGTCAAGAAACTGCCTGAAACCATATTCTTTTACAGACATTGGGGTGAATATGTTCCTCAAATAAATAAACAAGTGTATTTGGGAACAAATTTTGTATCTTTAAAAAGGTCCAATCTTAGCTATGTCATATCTAGAACATAAAGTATAAAATCAGTCACATATACCTATTCTCTTGGCTTTTTATGTATTGCTTTGGAGAAAAGTTAGTTGCATGGGACTTTTCTGTAGAAATCATGTTACTTAATAGAAGAAAAAAATAAGCCCAGAATACAATTCCAAAAGAAAATTTCTCCTTGAATCTTAGGCAAGAAATATACTCTAACATGCTCCTAACTTTGCCAAATGACACACTGACTCATTTCCCCATACTTATTTCTTATATTAAATGCTCAGGATTTGACATTAGAAAGAACCTCAGAGAAGGTGATACCACATGGGACTAACTTCTTGTGGTCCAAGTACACAATATTCTGCTGTTCTAACTAAACCATGAAGAAATTAGAGTTGAATTGCTGATCATTTTGAATGTCTTCTCTAAATCTTACAGACTCAAAATACCTTTGGTATATCATGACAACCCATTCAAGAATATACTCTGTGAATTTTCCAAGTTTTAACTTCTGTATTGCTAAGAAAGACTAATCTGTGCCCTTTACAAAACAGAAAATTGGAAATGGGGCCAAAGTTGTACTAGGTGATTACTAATACTTTTTTGTTAAAATTATTGCCTTTTTCTAATGAAAATGAAAAAAAGGTTACTTTCATGTGATCATTTTATATATGTTTTAATAGAAATGTGTACAGTCTATTCATTATAGAAGGGATAAAGTTGTAAATAATTTTAATGTAAGATTCCAACAAATATATCTTGTTTAAAATTTTTAATTATCATAATTATGTTTAGCTCATTTCTCCTAGAAACAGTTGCCAACAGTTACTCATTTTAACCTAGGCTGATTTAATTTAATCTACTTGCACTTATACTTGTTCTTACATCTATAATCCTCTAGAATGGTTTATGCTCCAGCAGGCTTGGCTTCCTGATTTCCTAAAAGCTTACCAGATCTTTGCCACTTTAAGAAATGCGGGCTAAGATATTAACTTAATTACTCTACTTTATCTATCTCAAAGTGAGTTTCCTTAAGCCTGGACAGGTGCTGACTTCTTATAAGGTCTAATTGAAAATGGGATTACCTTTAAAAGCAAGATCATGACTCCTATTTACCTTCTAGCTCCTAACCATCCTGGTGACTGTATATTCGTTCAACAGCGATGAAGCTTATTTAATATTCATCAAACATATATTACAGTGATTGCCTTATATAAATTAAAACAAAGCTTATAAAATGTTATTCTTGTACCGGTAAAGGAGAATTCACTTTTGATGGAATATTAAACTGGTCTATTTCCCTGCTTGTCTACAGCTTTTGAAGATTGATGGATTACCCATCCATCCTCTTCTACTCCAACCTTCTAAAAACAGAAATGAAAATCCTTATAAAACATGTAAAAGAGTTCTGAAAGCTTTATTTTCTAATCCAATCATTTTTAAGGACAATATGTATTTTGAAAGTTGTTTTTAAATTTAGTTCTAATGACCCAAGGTGTTTATTTTTGTGGCTGTCATGGTTGTATTGGTTATTTCATTTTTTATTTCCTATACAGTGTAATCACAGTAACTTTCAAGGAGCTGATTTAACTAAATTTAATTTATCATTTTTACTAGAAATGGGGAAAGTTGAATAATAACCTCATACTATGACCATCTCCAACTGACACCTTTCATGAGTTCACCAAACCTTCTTATTTTGTTGGGATGTGTTTTCTAAAGAAAGCAATTACTTCACACCATAATTACCTTCTTCCATTTATTGTAGAGGAATTACTTTTATTCAGTGGTAGTTTTGAAGGGCTGGTTTTTGTCCCTTTGTCTTCCATTGAATTCTCCATAATGATTACAGAATGTGAGCTAGTTCTGTTTTTCTATCAACATTTTATCATTTATTTCCTGTGTAAACAATTCCCACTTAGCACATTCAGAATCTAATATGTTTTGAATTAAAGTATTTCTAAATGCTAGACAAAAAGGCATACAAGGGTACACAGTCGTCAAATATTGCTGTTCACTGCCTAACACAGAATGCAAGATGCAAACCTACAATTACAGAAATGGGCATAAGAATATACACTCAATATATACTTTCAAAGTGTATTGTAGTTCTGTTGTTCCTTTCTATGATTTTTTCCACTCTGAATATATATAACTATATATATAGATCTATATATATATAATTTTATATATATATATATATATATATATATATATATAAAACTGTATATATATATATATATTTTGGCAACTTGAACCCTATGGGAATCATTTGGGAATCAATTCTGAACTTGGGCAGTGTTTGTGTATTGTGAGAAATGTAGTATCTTTCAGGTATATTGTCATTTCTGGTCACAAATAACTTTCAGTTATGGTTGGTTTCACATTTGTCTTTCAAAAGATTTAAGCTAGAAAGTTTTTTCAAACTACACATCTTCTATTTTTGAGCACAGTAGAAGCAAGGGTGAAAGCAAATTGGAGGAAAAGCAGGGATTAGGAAAGAAGGAAAGTAAAGGACCTGGTATCTCTAAAATCCTCTAGGAATTTTGTTGTGCATTCTAAACCATTAGTAAGTCAATGTCCCATGGTAGCAGTTCTCAAAATATGGTCCTCACATCAGCCTTACCTTATGAAATGATATTTATTCAAAACTCAAAATACCAGGATCCACATCAGGTCACGGAATATGAAACAGTGGGGTTTTGCAATAATCTATAAATTAGCAAACTCTCCATAAAGGAGACATCTCATAAAGGAGAGAGAAATCTTTACAATGGAATATTCTGAAACTGTAAAGCTGATTCTAATGCATAGTTTGAGAACCACTATTATCGTTTAATTTCTTTTTTTTTACATTTTTGCATTTACATGCATGTGTACACATTTTTTTGCACTTGTATTCACTCTCCTATCGCTTTTCCCTGCCACCTCCCCACTCCCACTGGTGCCAACCCTCCCTCCTGGGTAGAACCTTAAGCTTATTTGCAGTGAACTAATGTTTCCCAGGTTTTCTGGCTCTGTCCCACTGTCTTCCTTCTGGCATTTCTCCCTTCCTGTCATCCTAATTTTTTAAACTTCAGCTACATCCTTAACATGACAATACCCTCAAATATGCATAAGATCTAAGCCATTGTGACTTAGACAACTTGCTCTTTTGGAAACCTTTACTCATTATTCTTATTCTGAGTGACATGTTACATTCATTTTGAAGAGATAAAATTTCATAAAGACTTAAAATTCAATTCCTTCTCATGTGTTGTCATGGCACATGATAACTCTTATTAGTTATGTCTTTTGTCTACTTGTCCTACACTTGTTAGATGACTTTATCTGCAATTAGTCTATGATCTTTAAAAATATGGACTTATTTTACCATTACTCATATCAACTTAAGACTCTTAAAGATTTTTAAGAAGAAGTAATAATAGATGATGCTTGCATAGTGCACAAGTGTTGTTCTAAATGCTTTGCTTACATTATCTTTTTAAAAGGTATGTTTAAGATAACATAATTTTATGACATAAGGACTAAGATTATCCACATTTCATGAAAAAAAGGATGTACAGGTTAAAAAAATCTCTATAATACAGAGCATAACATGTGGACAATTTTTGTTTTATATATCAGTTAAAAAATATGAAGCTCATACCTTAATCTTAACTACTTAGAAGGTGGAGATCAGCAGAATAATGGTTTGAGGCCAGTCCAGGTAAAAAGTTTGTGATACCCCATCTAAACCAATAAAAGTTGGGTATGGTGATATACACCTGTCGTCCAGCTATTCAAAAGGAGTAATAGGAGGGTTGCAATGCAGACCTACCATACACAAATGAGAGATCCGTGAAAAGAAAAACACACTCAAAGCATAAAAAAAGGGCTGGAGGTATGGTTCAAGTAGTAGATTACCTGCTTGGTAAGCACAAGACCTTGAGTTCAAATCCACTTTCCATCTTCCCCCATATGCATGCTTAGCCTGAATATATAATGTATATACATGCATTGAAACATCACATGGTCTTCCATTAATACATACAATTGTTAATGCTCTTATGTAGTAGTTAAAAACAAATTTAAGTTAAAATATTGATAATTTAAAAATGGATTAAAAAAAGTAGAAAATCTTACCAAAAATTATCAAAATAGGAGTCAAAACTATGCACTCTGACTACAAAGGCACTCTGGTTGCAAAACTAGTCTTCACTGTTACACTATTGCTCCCTACAAATACCAAATAAAGATGGAATAGGAGAAGGACAATTAATGCTTGATGAATGTTGACTTTTAGTTTTGTAAATTCAAGAAGTTAATTGATCCATTACAAAACAAATAACACGAATATGCTATTTGATAGCTTTTTTTCATCCAAAATCTCAAATATTTTTCAGGAAATGACAAAAATAGCTTGTAATGCCAAAATCTTTTGGGCAAGGAGCTCAAAATTAGTCTGGTGAACAATGGCTCCAATGTACAAAGTTCTCAATTGTTTCAATTTTTAAAAGATAATACTGTATCTTTTTAACAATTCTGAAGTATATATTTGAGTTGTGTTCAGTATATACACCTTGTTTTTTAATGGCTGTCTAGAACTTTGTGAGTTTGAAAAACTAAAAGTCTACATTGACTAAGTACTAATTTTCCTTTTCTTATTTCCCCTGTCTTTGGCAACAAAATTTCTTCCTTCTGTTTCTATAATTTTGATTTTTAAAACTTCATATGAGTAGAATTATATAATAATTTGTCTTTTTATGACTAATATATTTCTCTTAGCATTACGCTGTCATGTTTCATCCAAAGGATTTCATTCTTTTTAATAATACATAGTATTGTATAAAAATTATATAAAGCAAAATTATATATATATATAAAACACACACACACAAATACCTGGTGAGGAAGCATTCATTCTGCATTTTGTTTAATGATCTGCATAGCATTTTATTTCACTGTTCTTTTTCAAGAAAATTCCTGTTCTGCCTAGAGTCAGCCAGGAGTTCACTAATTATAAAGTACCTATACTCTGAATTTCATTTTTGTTTTGTGGAATCTACTCATTTTCTTGTTTAATTATTTCCCTTAGAGGGTGACACACAGTAATCACTATATATGTGGGTTTATTCTCACATTCAAGGTCAAATAACTTAACACGTAAAAAAGGGCTCAGAACAAAGGTTTTCTAACTCTTTCTTCAGTATAGTTTTCTCTATGCTGCCTGATTTCAAGTTTTCTACCACAAGTGCTACTTATCATTGCATTCAATCAATTTTACATGTTCTTGTTTTGTGCAATATTAATTTCCAGATATTAGCATCATAAAAAACAAAATTTGTGCTGGTATAATGTTGACATTCAGCTCACATTGCTCTTCCCAAATCCATCTTTCCTTTTATAGCCATAGTGTTCTATCTAAAGTTGTAATATCACAATGTGTCTTCCTTGCTCAAGATATTTAATAGTTTTTGGAAAAAATTGGTAAGTTTTTTTCTATTGTTTTTATATCCTCCATTTTGTTACTTTTGGCTCTGGTTTTCATTACTTCACTTTTATGCTAATTTTGAGCTGCTCATTCTTATCTTTCTAGTTCCTTGAAATGTAAATTTCATTTTTTTTTGCTTGAATTATTTCTTCTTTATTAATGTGTTTATTACTAAAAAGTTCATCTTAGGGTATGATATATTGGATACATTTTAAGAACTTACATAAGTGCTCTAATGTACCCCCACCAAGCACAGCAATAAAAAAAACTAAATACCAAAAGAACAAATAATCTAATCAATAAAATGAACTGAATGGACACTTTTTAATTAGGAATTACCAATGGCCAATAAATATATGAATAAATGTTCAACATTTTTAACCACCAGAGAAATCCAAATCAAAATTATGTTGAGATTCCATTTCACCCATATGTGGGAGGAAAAGGAAATCTTATATACAGTAGGTGGGGATGTAAATTAGTGCAGCCATAAAATACAGATACCTGTAAGCCCAAGCTTAAGCAGCAGTGTTCAAAATAACCAAGTCATGGAATCAGCCTAAGTGCCCATCAATGGATGGATTGATAGTGGCACACATCTACAGTAAGTATTATTCAGTCATTAAGAAGAATGAAATTAAACATTTTACCAGAAAATGGATGAAAATGAGACTATCATGTTAAGCAAAATAAGTCAGATTCAAAAAAAATAAGTATCAAGTATCACATATTTTTTTCATATATGGAATCTTAAGAAAAGGAGAAAGAGGATGGTAAGAGAATTAGAAGGAGTACAATGGAAAAGGGTGCAGGTAAAGTTGGTAAATGGGAAGTAACCGTGATCAACATACATTATATACATGTATGAAATCATAATGAAACCATTATTTTATACAAATAATAAAACAATTACTTAAGGTGCAAATAAATTAAACTCTCCAATTAAAAGACATAGAATGGCTGAACAGATTTATAAAAATCCAACTTTAATGTTGATAAGTGATTCATTTTAGATGTAAAGACATATATAGTCCAATATCAAAAGGATAGAAAAATATATTCTATGCCAATAGTAACCAAAACTGAGAAGGTGTGGCTATACAAAAATCAGATGAAGTAGACATTAAGGCAAAACCTGTCCCAAGAACCAGAGGACATTATGTATTTTTACAAATACCAGCTTAGCATAAAGATATAACAATTGTAAATATGAACCAACATTGAACACCTTTATGCCTAAAGTGAATACTGACAGTACAGAAAGGAAAAATATGAACAATGTATGAAGAGTAGGAGACTCCAATACTCCAATTTCTTAATGGATCAAGCAACCAAACAGGAAAGTCAATGAAGAAACAAACACCTGAACAACTCTTTAGGCCAAATGGACTAACAACAGTTGAAAAGTATCCTGAGAGAAACAGAAATGAAAGTATAATATACCCAAAAACTTACAGTATGCAGCAAAAGCCAAGTGAGGCAAAATTTTTAGGAATAAACACTCACATTAATAAAGAAGAAATATTTCAAGTAAAAGAATGAAATTTACATGTGAAGGCACTGGAAAGAGAATGAACAGTTCACAAGTAGTAGACAAATGGGCATAATGAAACCCAGAGCAGAAAGTAACAAAATGGAGGATATAGAAGCAATAGGAAAAAATCAATAAACCTAAGAGTTGATTTTCTGAGAAGATTGGCTAATTTTTACTTAGACCAATTAAGAATAAAGGAAAAAAGTCTCAAATAAAATCAGAAATGTCAGAGATATTGTAAATTAAGTCACAGAAATGAAAAGGATATTGAAACTACTATGATTAATTCCATGCTGACAAACTGAATAATGTAGAAGAAATGGATAAACTGACCACAACTCAAGCATGAAGAAATAGAAAGCCTGAACAGATCTATAACTATCAAGATTAAATTATTACCAGAAACAACTTCAGAAAAGTAAGAAGTCCCATGATCAGATCACTTCAATTGCAAAACCCTCAAACATTTTTTTAAAAAGAATTATTGCTAATGCTTTTCAAACTCTCAACAAATTGATGAGAAGTCCTCCAAAATTTTTGTATGCAGGCAACATTACCCTGATACCAAAAACAAAGAAATCATGTTAAATGACCAGTCAAAAATGCAGATAATTGATAATGAATTAGCAAATAGAAATTATAAATCCTCTTCAATTTGAAAATTAAAAGATAGAAGAAATGGACAAAGTAAATGAAGACATGTCATAAACAAGGGAAAAATACGTGGTCAATAGAATAAGAAAATACTCAGCTATTTTAATTATCAGTGGTAAGATGAAATGGAAAACAATGTTATTGAAACAAAACAATCTGCAATGTCAAACCATTTTATATTAGCAAAAAACTCATGCTATCCTGATAGAGATAGGTAACATGACTTACTTTACACGAAAATTCTTAGTGTCAAATTGTAAGTAAAAGGAAAAAAATCATAAAAACCTCATACATTAGAAATTATGCACAAAGAAATGATAAATATGGAGGTATTTCTTTCAACTTTTCCCCTCATTTTAATTTTATTGTGATAAAAACGCTGAACAGATTTTAAGTGCACAGTATTGCATTAATTGTAGCAACAATGTTATAGAGAATATCTTCAGAACTTTATCATTTTTTTATAATTGAAACTTTATAAATTTATTCATTAGCAACTCTTGATTTCCATTCTCCCCCATTCTACTGCTGCTTTGATGACTGTGACTGTTTTAGAGAGCTCTTATTAGTAGAATCATATAATAACTGTCTTTCTAAAGGTTATAGCTCAACTAATTTCAACTAATGTAATGTCCTCCATGTTCATTATTGCTGTTGCATCTGACATGATTTCTTTTGTTTTAAGGTGAATAATATTCCATTGAATGTATGCACAATATTTTCTTTCTGCATTTATTAGTTGATGTGCTTTTATGGTATTTTCACATCTTGGTTATTGTAAATAGTGCTGCAATGAACATGAGAGTTGAAATGCCAATATATCTTTGACATTTCAATTCTTTTGGATAGTTATCCAGAATTAAGACTGCTGTAACACATGGTGGCTTTATTTTAATTTTAATTTTTTTGTAGAATAGCCATACTGTTTTCCATAGCAGCTCGGTTATTTTGCACCCTACCAACAGTGCACTGGAGCACCAATTTCTTGACATCCTTACTACAGTTTGTTACCTTCCTTTCCTGTTTTCTTTTTCATAGTAGCCATCCTAACCAATGTGAAGTAACATCTCATTTTGGTTTTGATATGTATTTCTCTGAGGATCATCAACATTGAACATCTTTTTATAAACCTCTGTGCCATTTGTCTCTGGAGAAGTATATATTCCAGCCCTTAGCCCATTTTTAATAGAGTTATTAGACAGTTTGCTTTGAGTTGTTTGACTTCCTTATATGTTTTGGAGGTTACCAATTACCAGATATATGGCTGGCAAATTTTTTTTTCCTATTCCATAGTTGATCTTTCATTTTGCTAATTCTTTTCTTTGCTGTACACAGTTTAAAGTTTGATGGAGTACCACACGTAAAAAATTAATTTTTTAGTCCAATCTATAATGAACCTCTTTGTTTCTCTGAAATTAAAACACCCATCTTATATTTTTTTCAAAAATTTCTGTCTTTTAACTAGCTAAAAAGTTTCACTTCAATGAAGTCTGAATTAGGCATCTATTGACATTTTATAATACTGAAGTCCAGTTATTTAAACACCATTTCTTAAATATTTCATTACTCATTGATTGGCAATGCTTACAACCCATGTAATGTAACAAGTGCCTTTATAGGTTTTTCCTATTTCTGGCCTTTCCACTCTGATCAATAGATTTGTGAAACTATAAGTCAAACTATACTACTTTATATCACTATATACTATATATATACACTATATATCACTTTGATTTCTGCTATGTTTAATCCTCTCATGTATAACAATTTATTCATTTTGCAGTGCTGGAGATTGAACTCAAGGCCATGCATATCATAGGCAAGTGGTCTATTACTGAGGTGCATCCCTAGCCCTGTATTTTCTTGGCTATTGTTAGGTTTTAAATTTCTGTATTGCTTGGTTCTCTGCAATGATAATGAGTATGTTGTTTTAAGTTTTAAACAATTAACTTTAAAAGAAGAAAACCCCCCACAGCACCTTACCATTTAACTTATTATAATGTTTCTTCATAATGATGAAAACAACTAAAGTATAGTAAGAAACAGAATGTTGTGATCAATATTATAAACATGAACTTACCAATTCAAAACATTTTCTGATTTTGAAACAAAATCTGGTCAATTTTGTGGCTCTGTGGTAGCTCTGCATCTATTAGGGATAGACTCTGCATTTCTGATAGTTTTCCTCTTTGTCCATTTTATCAGGTCATCCATGTGTGCCTCTTCTTCCTCCACTCTGCTCCATCAAAAGGGCTGCATTGACCCACATTGTCTTCCAGCACCAAAATCTATGGGTCCATGCTTCCATCAGCATGGTATATGGAAGCTTGGTCTCCATGTCTTCTGAACACTACTGAATATTTCACTGGGGCCTTCATGGTCTATGAGGCCACCTCTGCTTTTCTACATGCCAGCAAGGATGCCTCTGCCACCTTCACCAACTGTACATGTGGAGGTGACATGTAGCAAGAAGAATCCTTCCAGCCTTGGCACTTGGCTTTGGGTTCTTACAATGGTTGTGTTCTCTTGTACAGGTGAAGTTTTGTTTTCTACAACCCTACATCTGTTAGGATGATTGTATTTACTTTTCTCTAAGTTTGATATTGATACACATTGAAACTTTCTTCCACTTCTATGACAATATATACTTTAACCATTAGTTCACACCTTCTTAATGCATGGCCAAATTCAATTTCCTAGTGATATTTTTCTTTTTTAGAATTTTGACTTGTGTTCCTAAGTAAAATTTGTGCATAATTTTCTATCCTTCTTTTGTAATTGTTTGAAAAGATGTACTAGTTACACAAAATAAATTTGGTAACTCTCCTTTTATTTTCTTAGAAATATTTTGTGTGAAATGAGGAGTATTCATACATTTAATATTTAGAAATCTTAATGTATAAAACTGGTTGGGTCTTGTAGCAGATATCAGAAATGATACAAACATTGTCTCAGCTCACTTGAACTGTAGCTCATTGTGACAAAATTCAAACTCACTCACTCTTTCTTCCTGTTTCCAAACCCACACTCATTTTCTTCTTCCATGCATAGACCCAGATGAGACCATGGAGGAGTTATTTTTCAGTCAGTGGAATGGATAATGGAGGCTTAAATGTGTCAACCTTCTTATTCATTTTGAGATTATTTAGAACAATTCCACAGGGTGACTTGGAAGAGACCCAGTGGAATTTCTAGTTCTAATGTCTCAGACAGTGACCAGCTTAATCACACATCATTTATTGACTTCCCCAACTTTTTCTCTGTGCTTCTCATAGGTCTCTTACTTCTGCTTCTAGCAATCAATCACCTACAAGATAAACTACCACATCTAAATCCTTGTCTGAGGCTTTGTTTTTAGAACCTATAAACTAGTACATGCAATTGTGGATAAGGTTTTAGAAGATACCCCAGGATGGGATTTATAACCAGATCACTCTCTGATCAGATGGCCCACAGGGACCCTATTACTGGTAGTAAGTGGATGCTATTAACGGCCCGCATACTGTAGAATAACAATTCCTAATCTATCACACTGCTGCGGATCAGGAGCCATGAAAAAATAGGAAAAATTGACTTTGGTGGAAGCTCTCTAACACTTGAAGCGAATGGGACCGTGGTAATTAGAGACTGTAAATTGTTTGGATTTACCAATGGCTGTCAAAGCCTTTTAAAAAGGACAGACCAGCCAATTCTGCATTATGTGTGTGCTGTGAAATATCCTAAGTTCCAGAACAGTATTAAAAGTGATCCTCATCATCTGTAGTTTTACTGAAGACTATGCTTAATAATCAAGTGATGGATTTAATTAGAAAGATGACAAATTTGCTATGGAGACTATAATACAGCCTTTATAGAATTCTTATTTAAAATTATGTTATGAAAAGAAACATGAGAAAAGAGATGTAGCAAATGGCTTAAGTAATAGTTTGTAGAAACAAGGGACCATGGGTAAGTCTGGAATTTGAGCATGTAGTATGAGCATACAGAGGGGAGAATTATTAGCATGATATAAATTTCATGTTTTGTCTTAGAATTTAAGATTCTGCCAAATAAATCTGGAACCAATCCTAGCACAATGCTGGAATGGCTCTTTCAAGCTTGGACATGATGACAGCCTTCAGTAACTAGGTGGAGATGTTGTACTACACTTGCAGAATGTTAAGGAATAGCTCAGAAGGCTCAGAAATTTAAACATATTTATTATATGTAACCAGATAATCTATCACTGATAATGTCCTTAGAAGAGATTAGAGAAACCTCCCTTCACTAAGGGCAATATTTATGGGGCACCAGTATTTTTTTTATTTTAGAAGCACCATCATAGCAGTTCTCAAACTGTAGGGTTGACAAAAGCAGATTTTTCATAGAACTAGGATCCTGAGGTCAATGGAAATGACATGATTCTGGCCCGTTGGAGGCCACATGGTGCCACATATCAGTCAGAAATAAGATGCACTTGATTGCCATCAAGGAGAAATGGTTAATATTGATTGTGATGAGAAATGCCTATTAGATTAGTAATACACACTTCTGGGTATGTCAGTAAAGGCATTTCAAGAGAGTATTAACTAAGGGGGAATGATCACCTTGACATAATCCTTCATAGGCTATGGGCTATGATAGGAGAAAAGGGGAAAAAGGAAAAAGCCCACAGATCCATAGATCCAAGCACCATATCTTCCCTCTCTCTTTCTCTCTCTCTCGCTCTCTCTCTCTTTCTCTCTCTCCCCAGAGTTACACCAAACCCCCACAAAAACTCAACAGAGTTTAAAAGAAAAAATATCACATTTTTTCAGAATTGTAGAGATTAATGTTAGGTTCAAAGTCTTGCTGGAGTGTGGCTCAAGTGGCAAAATGCCTACTAGCAAGTCTAAGACCTTGAATTCAAACCCAAGTACTACAAAAAAAGTCATAAAGTTTTCATAACTTTCTTTAACCCACTTCAATAGTTGTTACAAAAACAAAATGGGTCATCATAGATGTCAATGAACTATTGTACATATAGTTAAATTATAGTACTAATCATCATTTCTATGTATAATATACTTACTGGAAGAGTGCAATATATCCTCTAACACTTAATATTTATCAATGAAG
Organism: Castor canadensis; assembly: GCF_047511655.1. Lineage (NCBI taxonomy): Eukaryota > Metazoa > Chordata > Mammalia > Rodentia > Castoridae > Castor > Castor canadensis. Next base: position 60,756,338 of record NC_133398.1, read on the forward strand.
TAGATTTAAAGACATTGTTTAGATGAAAGGAACAAGAGTATATATTCATTCTTTTGCCATCAGAACTATGTTACCACTCCTGCTTTCTGTACCAATATACTCTCCAGTAACCATGATGGTTTTGACATTCCATAGAACATTGTGTTGGTCCACTATAGTGATGTTATTATTCTGATAAGAACCGTGATTTTGTACTGCCCCTTCAAAGAAAATACAAAGTATTTCAAATACCATTAAGAAAATGATACAATGCTTAAAAGGTTAATTTGTATTTCAAAGGCATAATTTATCACCAGCAATGTGCCTAGCATCTATGGGACTCTGAACATAGTCATAAGGAGCTTCTCAATGTAAATAAAATAATTTAAAAGCATTATTAAATCCTTGGGCCTATATGAAACATATTGATTTATTTATAAAGGCTTAGAATAATTAGTAGTAAAGAGAAGCTCATATCTATGTTTATTGTTCAAGCACTATATCTGAAAACACTTAGACATAAGAACACTTAGATATAGGAGCCATGTGTTCATGTGTTTGATGACAGAATAAGTCATTCCCACATGAAAAAATGCTAGCAAAATATTCACAAGTCATAGATCTGAATGTGTGTCTACTGAAATGATATAAGTGTTCTTGACTCTGAATTTCCCTAATACCACTCTCTTAATGCTGACTACATTATCAGTCATGACTCTGCATCATTCATTGTAACATTTGGGAATGTCAGCTTCTCAAATTTGTTTTTTTGTTTCTTTGATGATGGCCATGAACAAAAGTCTTTCACAGAAGATTCAGGAAACTTATAAAGGACAATGAAGTTATTTATTATGTTAATGTATTCCTGTTAATTCTATAGCACAAAGTTAAACCAAGACATTTTCCAACTTTGTCATTTCCTGAACTATTAGGATCTAATGATAGTGTTCCAAGAATGCAATTTCTTTCAATATTTACTGTACCTGCCTTTCATACACTATAACTAGCATAACCTGAGTCCATGGATGAAGAGGAAAGAGTAGTACCATTTTAGTGAAAGGATCCATTCCTCATCCAGCATGCTTCAAGCCCAACCCACTGAAACATTGGAAGATTGGGAGATGGGATCCAAGAAGAAGGGGCTATGCAGAAGTTTTATCCTAGGGGCTGGCAGTGAAATGTTGATATCTTTGGATATGCTACATTTCTTTTATGGTTTGAGTGGCATGAGTGTCCTTTCTGGCTCAATTTGATTGGAGGTATGGCCCCCAGGGTAGCAATATTGGGAAGTGCTGTGAAACCTTTAAGAGATGGAGCATAGTCAGCAGGGTAATAGGGGCATTCTCCCAAGATGTAAGACTTCTGCCAAACCATGATAGTCTCACAAGATGGTTATTATGAAAAGCAAAAATGGGTCCCCTCTAACCCTTTCTGATTCCTGGCTTGAGATTTGATGGCTCTCTCCTACACCTCTTCCTTCTATTGTTATCTACCATCTAGTATGGGACAATCACCAGAAATGAGCTAGTACAAGTATCATGATCCTGAGTCTTCCAAACTGTGAGCTAAATAGCCCTTATTTTTTCATAAAGAGCTTGTATCTATTACTCAGTTACAGTTATAAAAAGTTGACTAATACTTTGTCCATTATGAGAATGTCACTTAAGGTCAATGTATTAGCACCATGCTGTTAGCCCAATTTCATACAAACTCAGGAAGTTAATACTCTCTGCTACATGATCATCAGGAAGACAGGACCCAACTATGGGACCCTGGGATAATTCCATAAATAGCCATTCCAGAGCTCCTTAGTACAACTGGTCAATGCCCCATGTAGAGTTGGAAATGGCTAAGGGAAAGAAAGAAACCCAATGGTAAGAGATGGGAACTGATGCCCATGCAAACCCCTGTCTCTTTTTGCTAGATGGCAAGTCCCAAGCACCGGAGGGTTTTAATGATCAGAGCCCCACATCTTCACTTGGGTCACTCTAACCTTAGGTATTAAAAAGTTCTTAGAAAATTTTAAAGTAGGCATTTCAAATTGTGGAGTAGATTGAGGCATAGAAGAAGCCAATTTTTGAAAAGGGAGAAAAGTATATGATGTGCTTAGCAATAAAGCTATAAGTAACAATAACTCCCAAAATGTTTCACAAATGAAATATAATATACTTTTAGTATATGTATTTCAGTAATTCATATTTATTAATCTGATGAAAGTTTGCTGATCTGTTCTGAAGTGACAAACTCTGTTTCATACTGTGAATAATAAAATTAACCCACATGGAATTAATATACCAATATAGGAGACAGAACATAATTATGTGTGTACATATATATATGATATTTGTATACATTATTTGAATATGTATATACACTTATATCTAGACAGATGATGAAATTACTCATAAAAGTGAGGCTTGGTAAGAATATAAAGAGTGGTATAGGCTAATACTATAGATAACATTTGAGAAATATGGAGAGATGACATTTGAACAGAAATTTTAGCAAGGTAAAGGGCACATGACAAGGGAGAGCATCAGGGTCAAGTTGGGTTGGGTAAGGTTGATAAGAACATTGATGAGTTTGAAGAATAATAATGAATATTTTGTAAAAGAACACATTGAGCAACTGGGAGCATGTGTTGCTGGAGGAAGCATAAGAGGATATGGGTTGTTGGGAAATTTGTAAAGATTTTGTGTTTTTTGCTAATTTTGATTGAAATGCATTAGACGTTTTCAACTGGAGAATATTATGACCTGATTTGCATTTGTATGTTAGTAAACATGGAAGCAAGATTACTTAAAGGTAATTATAATAGACTATATCACAAAAGTATGCAAGTACATAGAATTAAAATTATTATGCAAGTACATCAGAATTAAAATTATTTTCTCATTGAGTTATATATATATAATGATCATATTAACATTTTAAATATTTTAAGTATTAGCTCATATTAATCACTAAACTTGTACCCATACTGATCACAATAAAAAAGGAAATTTGAAAGTAAAAAAACAAAATGAATAACTAAAACAATCCTCTAGTGTCCATAACACATTAGAGAAAATAAATTTCATGACTTTGGAAAATGTTTGATTCTACTGACAAGAAGGTTTTTTCCATCTTAAGGTAAATATATTACTTGTTATAGGTTTTTAAATTTGTGAATGCCACCCTCTCCCACATTTGAAAATATGCTCTAATGAGGAGGCAATGACAAAATCATTTCAAAATTAAAACAAAGTATATAATTTTATGTGACATATGCTATTTTTTTAAATATTCCTAACAGAAATGCCTAACATGGAGGAAATTAGCCAGTCTAAAATACAACAGAGAGATATTGAATAATCATTCTCTCTACTGTGGAAGATATATCTCACTGTATCTTGCCAGCACTTAATCACTTTTATAGAATTGCAATTTGGTTTTCACTAACTATGCTTTACTTAGTTTGGGTTGATTTATACCACTGAGAATTTGTTCAGTTAATGGAACATTTTAATTTATGACAGAGGACAGTATAAAGTTGCTTGAAATATCTGGATTGCATTACAATCGACAGCTGGTCAAAACTTTAAATAAGGTGAAAGGTAACAGATAAAAGTATTTTTACTCCAGTTATACCTATTACTTGTAGAGTACAGATTGAAATCTAAAACCAAAAGAAACTAGTAGCTTTTACACTTGCTTCTCCCAACTCTTGACTCAATATTGTGTTCTTACTGGCATATGGTACTGTCTGTGAAGTCTTTTCAGGGAAGCCTCACAGGGAAAAAGTGAGATGTCTCGTAATGTAGTATCATCAGGATGCTACTGGCATCTAGCAGTAGGTCTCCTTTCATCTGTTCCAGATGGTGCAGATTCTTGACTCTTACAATGTCTGCCTGAGAGCAGAAAAGACTTGAAAGCTAACTAGCTGATGGTCTATCCTAATGATTTCAGAGTAACATGTATGAGTCAAAGAAGCAAGGAAAATCTAAAGCTTAGGCTTCTCAATTTCTAGAGGTTTATTTAACCTTTTTCATGATGTTTTTATCAACTTTTATTTACTGATTGACTTACAAATATCCATTTATATTTAATACAAATGGTCATTCATGCCTTTAATTGTTTCTTTTGTGCTTTGCAAATTTTCTTGAAAGAATGTAATAGGATTTGCCTTTCATAGAATCAGATATTCTGGATCTCTTAAGTTCACATGTACTTATAAGTATTTGGGCTAGATATTTACTGCTTTACCCACCAGATGCCTTGTCACTGTAAGGATATAAGTTCAGGGCGAATGACCTCTCTGGATAGTGTCAGTTGGACTCTATCCTTCTATTTTCCTGATAGATTTGAGAAATGGAAGATACCAGCAGAAAACTGAGGTGGGGGGGGGTAGGAATAACATCAAAGTTTTTATTTCCCCAACTTACTGTCCCCTAGGTCTTCAGAGATTTGCAGTGGCCACATTCTTCATCTAAAGTCCTTTATTCTCTTGTATGTTCTTTTCCCAAAGAAGTAGGGACTGGGTTCTGTGAATTATGGCAACCACTTATTTCTTCAACTTTAGTGTCATAATAATTCTCCATCACTGTTAGTCCCAGGATCCTCCAATGACTCTGGTTAGTTTCTCTTGACCATAACTATACTTTTGCAAAGAATCCATTCGTTTTGTTGTTTTTTATGTCTTTATTTGAATGTAGCATCTTTTTCCTGACACACCCTGATGATATGATTATCTGGTCTAAAACTTGTTGAATGCTTGAATACCCGTTATAACACCTCTTCTTGGTGCACTTAACTGAGTACTTGAAGGTTAGACTAGTAACAGAGAACAAATTACTTCCTAAGACAACTTATTCATTACTTAATTAAACTCTTACTGAATTTTATTTCTTATATATGGCAAAATAGAAGTAATTCTTTGTGAAACTGTAAAATATTTTTGCATAGATAGTACTATTTTAGCTTAAAAAATGGAACCTGGGTTAAAGGACAAGATTTGAAAGTTAAGTGGTAATTAAACAGATAAAGGCCTTTGGAAACCGGTGGAGAATAATCATCTCTAGTAGCCATGAATTTGCATTTAAAAATCTCATAAAATGGAGACACTTCATTTACATTGCAAAAAATTGTAAACTAGGGACTTATATATGTTTATAAGCAATATTTATTTATGTTGGGAGATTAGGTTTCTCTCCTACTCTAAGAAGTAGAAGGAGCAGTCTTGTGCCAGTTTTTATATAAACTATAGGCCCATAATGTAGGAGTTCCATTCCAATGGTCATCTCATGTAGAAACATGTGCTCACCACATGGCCCTCGTCATGTCAATGTAAGAAGGGAGTGTGGGAAACAGCATAATTTAATCCTCTTCAACCTCCAGTATTCTTACCTTTCTCCCTCCCCATCACACTGATCCTACCAAGTCCCCATTTTAAACTAATGTCCCATTATCCTCCTCATCATCTTCAACAATGAGAACATCACCATCATATTGCTTAGCTGTACATTCCACATGTGTACAAGTACATGAGATATTTATGTTTTTTATCCTCAACTTATCAAGCTTGACATGATGTTCTCCAATTCCATCTACTTTCCTCAAACACTACAATTTCATTCTTCTTTTTGATTGAGTGATACTTCACTGGATATATATAGCATATTTCTTTATCCGTTCATTGGTTGTTGGGAATCTAGACCAATTCTGTAGTTTGGGTATTTTGAACACTGTTGCACTAAACATGGGTATGCCAGTATCTCTCTTGTACATTGATTTATACTCCTTTGGATATATACCTATAGGTGGTATAGCAGGGTCATAAGGTAAATCAGTCTAATTTTAGTTTTTGATAAAATTCTATTATGATTTCCATAGTGGTTGCACCAGTTTTTATTCATACAAGCGGCATATAAGGGTTTCTTTCTCCCCATATTATTGCCAGCAATTGTTATTTGTTATTTTGGTGATTGCCAATCTGACTGGAGTGAGATGGAATCTTAGTGTAGTTTTATTTTGCATTTCCTTTATGGCTAAGAACACTGAACATTTTTCCATATATTTATTAGTTGTTTCTACTTCTGAGTACAGTTTGTCCAATTCATTTGTACATTTATTAATTAGATTATTTATTCTTTTGATGTTTTATTTTTTGAGTTCTTGGTATGCTGAATATGAATCCTTTATCCATTGAATAGTGAGCAAACATTTTCTCCCATTCATTGGATTATCTCTTGATTCGGGTAACTGTTTCCTTTGATAAAAGCTTTTTAATTTTGATGCAATTCCATTTGTTAATTCTTGCTCTTATTTCTTGGTCAATATGAGTCCTATTCAGAAAATAATTGCCTATGTCAGTACATTTCAGAGTTTTCCCTGTCATACTGAGATAGTTTCAAATTTATTTGATCTTACATTAAGATCTTTGATTCATTTTGAATTGACTTTTGTCCAGGGTGAGAGATCAGGGTGCAGTTTCAGTTTTCTGCCTGTGGATTTTTGGCACCTTTGTCAAAATTCAGATGGCTATAACTGTGTGGGTTAATTTCTAGATCTTCTATTCTCTTCCATTAATCTTCATGTCTATTTTTCTCCTAGTACCATGCTGGGGTTTTGTTTTGTTTTATTTTTTTACTATGGCTCTGTAGTATAATTCGAAGTCTGGTATTGTGATACCTCCAGCATTGCTCTTTTTGCTTAGGATTACTTTATATGTAATGATACCAAACCAAGTAGAATTTATTCTGGAATAGATGAACACTTAATAATTGCTTTTAAATGATAAATTGATGAATGGATACAAGAACAGTTATGAAGCAAATATAGTAAAATCACAGAAATTGTAGAATATGTGTGGTGGGCATATGGGTGTTCATTAAAACATTGTGTTATCTTACTCGCAAGCCTGAATTTTTTTAAAATGAAAAATTAAAAAATGTATATAAATAAGTGAGCTATAGAAATTCATCACTAGCAGAAAGAGAGGAAAAACTTAAATAAACACTAATAGATACAGGAAAAAAATTGACAAAACCATATATCCATTTGGAAGTAAAAAAAGCTATTATAAAATAAGAAAAAATTAATATCTTTAATCTGATATAGAAAAAAACTTTATCAAATTTCCCATACATTGATAGTAACAAGGTTTTCCTCTGAGTTTGAAAGTATAATACAGATAAAAGGAAGTAAAGTGAGATGCAGTGTAACCATCACTTTTCCACAGATAACCAAAGTCTTGGACAGTGACTTAAAGAAATAGAAGGCATAAAAAAATGAAAGACAGAAATAAAATTGATTGATATATAGATAATACAAATATGCATGAAGAAAATTCAAAAGAATTGAGAAGAAAAATTTAATACACCTTATTTCCATATCATAGTAAAGCACAATAAGAAAAACAATAGTGTGTTTTAATTTCAATAGCATTAATCTTCAAACTAAATGAAATACATATATGAATTATGTAATTAAGAAATAGTGATAGATATTTGAGTCCTGAATAAATTGAAGCATATTCCTGCTTTAGAATATTCAGTACTTTAAAGATGTAGATTGATGCATACATAGATTGAATTAATCTCCAAGTAAAATCACTGCAAATATTTTGTGCTTCTGTGTGTACATTATTTGTGTGTGTGTGTGCCTGTGGATGTAGCTGAGTGAAAAAATTGATGAGCTGATTCAAAAATTGATATGAAAATTAAATGATCCAAGAATATTAAAGGCAATCTTGGATAAGAACAACATTTGTGTACTTAAACTACAAGATAGATTTATTTTAATACTGTGATAATTATTCAGTGTTGTGGTTGTGCAAAGAGAGAAAAATAAATCAAAAGAACAGAACAGACTCCATAAATAAGCTATATAGAGAGTCATTTGGTGATTGCATTTGTCATATATTCTGCTTAACAAATTATCCCTAAATTTAGTGGCTTAAAATGCTAACATTTATCATCTCAACTAGCCTTTACATGTTAGGAATTGTGAGGCAGCTTAGCTGGGTAGCTCTGGCTCAGGTTCTATCCTGAGGTTGCAGTCAACCTGTCACCTGCATGGCTGCTGAATCAGCTTACAAGCTTGCTCAGGTGTCTTCAGTAACAGGCTTCTGTTCCTTATGTGGGTGGGTGTCTCCATAGGTCTCCATAGTAGCTGGCTTCCTCCAACAAATGCTATGTGAGAAAGAAAGGAGTAATAAGAGAGGGTTCAAAATGAAAAGTAATCTTTCAAAGTATTATAAATGACAGTATTGTTTCTGCTGGATGTTTTTGGATCCCCAGACATACCCTGAAACAATGAGGGCAGTCTACACAAGGGTGGGAATAGTACACAAAGGTGGGATTGTTGGCAGCTATTTTGGAAACTGCCCACCACAGTGATAGCAGTGACTTGTCAATGTGCACAGTAGGGAAAGAATGTTCTTTTTCAAAAATAAAAAATAATTCTAGATCAATTAGATATTGTTTTGGAAATAAAAATTATTGGTTATATATTGAAAATACATCAACAAGTAAATGTCAGAGCTGCATGTGGTGCCAATTTCCTGTAATTCCAGCTCTCAGGAGGCTGAGGCAGGAGATAACAAGTTTAAGGACATAGTGAGCTACATAGTGAGAACCTGTGTCAAAAACCAAATAAACTAACCAAACATCAGATTTACATGTAAAAAGTAAGATAATAAAGCATTAGAAAGGAAATACTAGAGAATATCGTTATAGTATTTTGGTATGGAAAAGTTCTTAAGTAAAACACAGAAATTATTAACTATAAATGAAAAAATAAATTAAAGCCTATGTTTAATGAAGGGCACATGAAGACATTGAACGGATAAAACCACATATTGGAAAAAAACATATTTTGAACAAAGGAGTCACATCCAGACTTTAAATAGAAATTAAAAAATCATTAAGCAAATGACTGCTTGCTGCAGTTTGGACACTGAATGTCCTCTAAATGCCCATGGGTTAAAGGTTGGTTCCCCAAAATGCCACAATTAGAGTTTGTGGAACCTTTAAGAGGTGGAGCCTAGTGTGAGGTACTTATGTCATTGTGCTTAACCTCAGTCCCTTCCTCTTCCATTTTCATTCCCTAGCTTGCTTTGTAAGCACTTTAGGTCTGCCACACACTTCCACCATGAAGTGTTGCCTTACCACAGCAAATGGGATAAACTCACTATGGACAAGAATTTATAAAACTGTAATCTACAATACCCCTTTTCTCTTTATAAATTTATTTTCTCAGGTATTTTGTGGTAGCAACAGCAAACTGACAAGCATACAAGCCAATATAGGAGGGAAAAAAAGAGCAAATGACTGAACAGTCTTCACACAAAAGGCTATTCAACTGGTCAGTAAACATGAAATATGTTCAACTTCATTAAATCTTCATGGAAATGCAAATTAAAATCACACAAGACATTATCCATCACAACTAGAATGGCCTTAAAAAAGGAGATAAATTTAAAGCTTAAAAAAGACATTTACAATTTAAATGTTTGCTTAGACAAATGCACCCAAATGGCTAAAATGTAAAATATACTTCTGAATGTTGGCTGAGAATGTGGAAACACAAGAACTCATACATTCTTTGTGGGAGTGTGAACTGTTGAAACCACTTGAGAAAACTGTTTTGTAGTCATCTTCTAAGTTGAATTTATACCAACCTTATGACCCACCAAAATGAACTCTTAAAGATGTGACCAACAGAAATACATACATATGATCATCAAAAGATATAGGTGAATGTCCTTAGCATTCTTATTCCTAATAATTAAAAGTTAAAGTTACCCAAATGCCATGACTAGCTGGTGGAGAATCTCAAGTGGTAGAGTCCCTGCCTAGCATGCATAAGGCCCTGAGTTCAAAACTCCCAACAACAACAAAAAAACCCAATGTCATCACCATAGACATCATGGTAGATTCTCACAATATGCCCTACAGAATAAAGAAATAAATCACAACTACTAGCAACAATACCATCAGAGAAGAAAATTAGAAAACAATACTACATCATGCTATATAATTCCATTTATTATGTCACATGCAAAATACATGGAATTAATCTGTGATATTTCATGTCAGGATAATGATTACCTTTGGTGGGAGTAGTGAGAGAAGTGGGAACCCTGGAAGTTTATAGGGTGATAGTGAATATCTGTCTTCATCTAAGTGCTACATCCATGGGTATACCCTTTTGTAAATTCATGGAGCTGATCACGTGGCACACTCAATTTTCTACAGATACTATAATTCAAAGTAAAGGCTATTATTTTAAAAATATATTGAAGTGAAAGCAGAAAGAAAGACTATATTTAGCATGTAACTGACAGTGAAGTCAAGGGGAGAGATTAGCATTGATTTAACCACCCTAATAAACTCCTAGGAAAAAGGATGGGAGCAGGTTGCAGGCATACTTTCAAAAGATCATGAAGAGATTAAAGCTGATAATACAAGATAGGATATTGCCCAAAAAAATTACATCACCATCTCCAGAGAAAAAATAAGAGGGAATAGAGCAAAGACAAATACATTAAATGTGAAAAGAAGAGGATGGGTGAAATCAAAGAGAATTTTTTTTTACTATTTTTTTTTGAATGGGTGGATTATGGTCTTACTAAACTGCTGAGGATGTGTTAAATTCACAATCCTCTCACCTCAGCCTCCCAAGTAGCTAGGATTGTAATGCTACCTCCATTTTTTTTTCTTTTGGTGGTACTAGGGTTTGAACTCAAGGCCTTACACTTACTGGGCGGGGGGGCTTTATAACTTGAGACATGCTCCCAACCCTAGGGAGAAAATTTGAAACTACATAAAATTAATTCAGGAATTTTCAGGCTTTTTTGCCTCCATAAGTCAATAAAGTTGGAAGCATAATCATGGAGAGAGTGTGAAGAAAACAAGGGCATTTGAATGGAAGAAACTGATTGAAAAGAAGCTATAATAGTAATTAAATATCAAAACATTCAATTTCATCAGGAGACAGCAGGAATATAGACCATCAGGTTTCCATTATAATATAACACTACTTCTATCACACTATCCCAATATACATTGTAAATGACATACTGTAAAATTTAGTGTTTAGAGGTAGAAAATATTTTACAAATGTGTACATAAAAAAGAAATATGTGATCATTTGGGTTAGGCTCCTCTGTGTTCAAGAAAACATATATTAGAATTCTCACTGCTATTGTTTGGATATTGTCACCTGATGGTTCAGGTATTGAAGGTTTGTTAACTAGCTGGTGGCACTATTAAGGGGTGACTGAATCAGGAGAGTGCTTGTCTCAACAATGGATTAATCTGTTGATTAATCCATAGGTGATTGGACTTTCAGGAGGTTGAGCCTGTCTGGAAAATGTGGGCAGCTTGGGATCTGACTTATAAGAGTATGTGCTGTCCTTGGCCCTTGCTTTCTCTCTCTGCTTTCGTGTTGTTTTAGTATGAGCAACTTTCCCCAACCATGTCCTTCTGCCATGATGTTTTTACCTTGCCATTAGCCTATAGGCTACGGAGCCAGCTGACCATAGACTGAAACCTATGAAATTATGAGACAAAATTAGTCATTCCTCCCTTAAGTTGTTTATCTCAAGTACCTTGTCATAACCACTTAAAGGTCAGTGACAGAAATTTCTTCTATTTATATTGAAGAATGTTCCTTTGAATAAATATATTCACTTGCATGTTTCAACAGGTCTCATTTTTCTATTTACATATATGTGTACACCCTCCTATATTTGTACCATGTTCACCCTCCTACAATGGAATAAATGAGACCTGTTGAAACTATTCCAGGAGTGGGGAACATTCAACCATCATATATTGTAAGAACTTTTGTAAATGTTGCAATGTAACACTCGTATAACAATAATAATAATAATAAATATATACATTTGCCATAACAATATGGGATCTTACTGACTTCATTCCTTTTAAGACAATTGGCCATTTTTATTTAAAATTTTACTTTAAATAACTGAGTCTTTACTACTCTACCAATAATTATATGTATTGTAATTTACATAATCTTAATCAAAGACTGAATCTTTACTCATGTATAAAAACTGAATGAGTTTTTGCTTCAAAATTTCTAGATTACCCATATGAGTTTGCCTCCACCCCACTATTATATAAAATATAATTTACACTCTAAATTAAATAGCATTTGTTTTCATAGTCAGTGGAATAATTTTTTCACTTGGATAAACTTCTTGATATTTATCTTTTAGTTGTGTGTTTTGTTTCTTTTCAAGAAATCCAATAACTGCTTTTATTATGAGCACAGATTTTAAGCTTCACCAGTTATTTTATTGAACATGTCAAAACTTTGTTTACATTTACCTTAATGATGATACTCATCCACTTGAAAAATGAGGTGAAATTTTACAATGTGTCCTGAATTTACTCTGGGATACAGACATCAGCGTATCTAGGGATTCCAATGGACAACATGAATGATTCAAGAATTACCAGCAAAATATTTTAAGGTTTTTGGGAAATTTTGATACATGATTTCTTTTTCTTATAGTCTTTCTATATTAGTAGCAAACCAGAAGTGGGTAGATTCAGAAGTTTTATTAAAACACAAATCTTTGCCTCAATTATTTATGGATAAAATAAAATACATCCTTTTAAATCATTCACTTAAATAAATAGCTCAATAATTTTTAAAGAGACACAAGGATACCAAAGGAAGAAAAAATGCTGGAATACAAAGTTCCTTCATGGCATAAAAGCAAAGTAAAATGCCATATAAGGAAAAAAGATAGATAGGATTACTTTGATACCGAGGAGTTTTATAAAATACAAGAAGATTAACAATTGGCAAATTGGAGGGAGCATTTTCAACATATTTCAAAGAAAATGTTAAAAACCTCACTATGTTAAGATCTTGTCTATTTGAGGTCAAAATAAAGTTTCATTAGTCCGAATTTTATATAACCAACATTTAACGATAAATACATTTTCCTCCTCTTAATAACTAGCAAACTTCAAATATATCCAATGAAATCTAGTATTTAGTCACCCTGTCCTGTGAATCAGCCTATTACCTCAGAAGTAAGAACACTGGGAAATCCTGTTCCTGATTTCAGGCATCATCAGAGATCCTGTTCTCTCAAGAGAACACTCAGACACAGTACTTCCCAATGTTCAGACCAACTCTCTTCAGAACTTGGTTGGTTATTGAAGCCTTCCATATAATAAAACCCACCCTTACAGCAGTCTAGAGACCCTAGAATTCAGTCCACCTAGCTGGTATCTAGTGTTGGGGCTTTCAACCTCGCTTGAAATGCTAAGCAACTTAGCAATCACCTCAAATTCTACCCTCCCCTAAAAATCCCACCTCTAGTAGAAATACTCCAGGTAGAAGACTGAATTTAAGGGCTAAGCTGAAACATTTATCTCTTCCTAGGAATTCATAATGCAACATTCCTATCCTCATGCTAACTATTTTTCAGGATATTTGGAAGAAAATAAGTCTAGCCACCAAGATTCCAAAAGAGCATAGAAAAAAATAATCTGAATTTGAAATTCTGCATTTATTAATACTGGGTCATGAGTCAGTCAACTGATTTTGAAAACCTTCCCATGCCATGGGTTTTTCAGATTTATCAGTAAGTATCTTAATCTGTATGTGAACATGTGTATGTGCACGTGTGTATTGCACATGAAAAAATACTGTGAACAGCTTAGCAACTATTGCCAGCTATTGTTGGGCTTTTTACATAAGGGATACTTTTAATTTTATTCCTACAGTTTCTGTATTCACTATATTTTTACAGCCAATATGTGTCCTATGTAAATAAGAAGAAAAGCCACTAGCTTTTAAAGTACAGTCCTATTCCACTTCCCTGTTAATTTTTATAACAGGAAAACAATTTAAACTTTTGTTAGATAAATTACATTAAATACAAATCCAGTGTGATTTTCTCTTCAACATGTTAATAAGTTTATTAGGAATTTTCATAGAGTATTAGTGACACTAATATTTGAGTAGACCAAGTAATTAGTTCTTCTTTTCCTAGTAGTACTGTAAGCAGTCTTTTACAATTATCTGTTCAGCAGTTCTTTACCCCAAGATGTGCTACTCACTAGGATTTCAAAAAATTTAATATAAATTATGTCTCCTGAAAGTTCAGAAATTTGTAAAAGCAGGAACAAATAGAGAAAATACAGAACTCTACTCAAGTACTTGTATAAATATAAGTGTCATAAAAAAGAACAGAACAAGCAGAGAAAGGGCTGAAATGCTAAATTAACTCATAGCTACTTTTCAGCAATCAGATTTGGTAATCCCTCTTTAGCAGTTTTAAAACCATGAGAGTACAAACTATTAATAAATGAATACTCAAACCAAGCCTTGATTGACTCTTCTGTATTTTATAAATGTATACATCTTGAAGGAGAAATTATTTAGAAAATATATGCCATGATTGATTATAAAAATTTAGCTTTGTATAATTTTAACAAGAAGGTAGAAATAGTCTTAATAACAAAAGAACTATGTCATTAACTGGAGGTTTAAAAGAAATAGATTTCTTGACTTTTTTCCATCCATACTTTCTCCAGTAAATTCCATCATGGTTAAAACCTCCTACGACCAGAAAAGCCCTTGTCTATAAAATATGAGGCTAAATTCTTTATTGTACATTTGCTAGGACCAGCCGTTTGTTGTACTGTTTGAAACAATCTGACTCTTCATTGATATTGAGCTATGGCAATATACAGGCAGAAGACAAACCTCTTACATTGAATCTAGTAATTGGTATGGAAATTAGAGCCTCATGAAACATATTATATTCCAGGTGTTAATTGTCAGAGGGAATAAATCTAAATACCTAAGGAATATATTTTAATTTCCAATGAACACACAAGTACATGTGTATACTGCTACAGTTATTTCCAAAGAGCTTTGAACATGACAACCTGTCACTTTACTGCACAAGAACCTTATGAATTGACTAGGAAGATATTATGTTATTCATCTCTTGAAAGTAATAAAGAGAGACTGATTCCTCATCTTTAATAACAAGCATACAGTATAATTAGGAAGAAGATCACATCTTCTGATATTGTATCTTTTGAATTTTCTCTATGAAACACCCAGTTTTTAGTGAAAAACTTGTATTTCAAAAGATGGACTACAGAAGAAATTGCCATTTTAATATAAAGAAATGGGATACTAATTAAGTGGAGCATTATTATGTATAGAAAATAGGAAGTTAAATGAAATGATCTTAAAATCTGAGAAACATCTATGTTTCAGAGACTTAACACAAATTAGTTAAAGAAGGCAACACTGGCACAGTAGCATTCTGAGTACTCTATGTCAGATGCTGGTTTGTAGGGAATATGTCACTAGCAGAATAGGGTTTGAAACTGGAGGTAAACTGACATGACTGGATCTCTGTCTTTCCACCTGGTTAACATCTATTTGTCCAGATCTAGTGCTTCTTTTTATTTTATTTATTTATTTATTTTTCTTTATTCATTTATTCAAATGTGCATACATTGTTGGGGCCATTTCTTCCCCCTACCCCCAACCTTTTCTCTGTCCCCCCACCCCCCTCGCTTCCAGGCAGAAACTGTTTTGCCTTTTTCTCCAACTTGGTTGAAGAGTAGACATAAACAATAATAAGAAAGACAAAGTGTTTTTGCTAGTTGAGATAAGCATAGGTATACAGAGAGATTCCTAGCATTGCATCCATGCACAAGTGTATTACAACCTAAATTGTTTCATGTCTACCTGACCTCTTCACTACTTTCCAATCACCTTCCCATATTGACCTCTGTCGCTTTAAAGATGCTGTATTAGTTCCTCTGCAGTGGGGACATCACACACTTTCAAGTTTTGGGTTTCCTACCTATTCGTCATTTATGTGCTCTCCTGTTAACGTGTGACCCAAGTCCAACAAAGTTACTGCCTGTGCCCCAGATCTAAAGTTTGTATATGAGGGGGAATGTACGATTTTTGGTCTTCTGAGCTTGGCTAACCTTACTCAGAATGATGTGCACTGACATTGGGGGCATACAAATTGATAATTGTTATTTCCTTTTGGTGTATTTCTCTTTTTGTTAGCATAGAGTGTCCTTCTTTATCTTGTTTGGTCAATGTAAGTTTGAAGTCTACTTTTTCCAAGATAGGCATTGCTTCTCCTGCATATTTTCAGGGGCCTTTGGCCTGGTCAATCTTCTTCCAGCCTTTCACCCCAAGCCAGTGCTTGTTTCTATCAATGAGATGGGTCCCCGGTAAACAACAGATTGTTGGAGTTTCCTTTTCAATCCAGTTTGCCAAACGGTGTCTTTTGATGGGGGAGTTAAGTCTATTAACATTCATTGTTAATACTGATAGTACGTGGTGATTCCTGTCATTTAGTTGTTTTTGTTGTTTAAGGGTTTGATTGTATGCAGCTGAGTCAATGTTACTCTGATTCCTTGTCTTTTCTGCTCCTGGGGTTTGGTATTGCCTGACTTTTCATGGTTTAGTTTGCTTTCATTTTGTGTGTGTGCAGAATTCCTTGGAAAATCTTTTGTAGTTGTGGCTTTGTGCTCATATATTGTTTTAGTTTCTGCTTATCATGGAGGACTTTTACTACTCTATTTATTTTGAATGATAGTTTTGGTGGGTAGAGTATCTTAGGGCTCATTCATTGCTTGGAATACCTCACTCCATGCCCTTTTTGCTTTCAAGAATTCTGTTGAGAAATTTGCTGTGATTTTGATGGGTTTACCTTTGTATGTTATTTTCTTTTTCTCTCTTACAGCCTTCAATATTCTTTCTCTATGCTCTGTGCTTGTTGTTTTAATGATAATATGTTGTGGGGTAGTTCTATTTTAATCAAGTCTGTTTGGTGTCCTGGAGGCTTCATGTACCTGAATAAACATAACTTTCTCTAGATTTGGGACATTTTCTGTTATTATTTTATTGAATGTATTATGAATCCCTTTTGCTTGCACCTCTTCTCCTTCTTCAATGCCCATGATTCTCAGGTTTTGTCTTTTGATGGAGTCAGTGAGTTCTTGCATATTCCTTTCATAGGTCTTGAGTTGTTTAATTAATAGCTTTTCAGTTTTTCCTTTAATTTCCATTTTATCTTCAAGTTCTGAAATTCTGTCTCCCACTTGTTCTAGTCTGCTGGAGTGGCCTCCATTGTGTTTTTTTTTCTGTTTCATTCTTTTTTCTGAGGTTTTCCATATCTTGCATTACTTCTTCTTTCATATTGTCTATTTTAGTCTTTAATTCATTTGTCTCTCTATTTATAGTATTCTCTGTTTCACTTTGGTTTTTGTGTGGGGCTCCTATGAGTTCATTCATTTGTTTCTGTGTCTTTTGTATTCTTTATTTTTGGTGTCTTGAAAGTTCTTGAGCACCTCTTCTATATTTTTATTAACCATGTGTAGTAATGTCTCCATGAAATTCTCAGTGATTACTTGCAGGATTTATTCTCTGAGGTTGATATTGTTGGGTTCCTTGGCATCATTTATCTTAATTTTGTTGGAGTCTCTAACTTAGTACCCATTTCTTTATTTCCCTGTGATTCCTGTGTTAAATTATTTTTGGGGGGAGAATTGTTTCCATCCCTTTTTCTTCTTCCCATCATTCCACTTAGTACTGTGCAACTGTGTTCTTGATAGGCTAGTTTGTGGTTTTAGTCAACTGTTTTCTTTCCCTTAATTTAATTTTGGTTTGTGACTGTGTTGGGTTTTTAGCTAAGAATGTGTGTGCTATTTCTGTCCCTGGTCTGGGAGTAATTTAGTATTAACTAATTCACAATAATAAAACTAACAACAACAACAAAAGAAACAAAGAAATCAATGGGGAGAGATGAACAAACAAAAAGAAACAAAATAAATAAATAAACAAAAACTCCAGGTTCAGGAACAATAGAATTTCAGTCTTAGTTTAAATTCTGGTGTTACTCCACCAGCATCCAGTCATGGTGTTGGTATTTAAGCTGAAGCTCTGTCATAGTCTCACCAGGTGGTTGGCCTGTGGGTAGTGTTTTTCTTTTTCTGTCTTTCAGTGGCAGCTGCATGGTCAGCTCCTCCCCTCAGTGAGGTGTGGCAACTTAAGCCTGCATCCTGTCCTCAGATTCAGGAGATCAGCTCTGTAGACCACCTGTTGTCCTGCATTAGAGTTGGCTTTTCACTGTGTTTGTTTACTGGGGACATGTTTCTTTGCCTAGCCCCCTTTCCCTGGGGCAGGGTCAGTGATCCCTCAGCTGGCCCCCTGTTGTCAATGTGTTGTGATGATTTGCTATTTGTTCTTCAACCCTGCAGAGCCTTCTGACTTTGGGTGCTGCTCACTTGACCAGGAGATGAGCCCTCCACCTGCCCTACTTCAGGCAGCAGCCTATCACCACCCTGCTGTTGTCACACCTGCCTCTCCAGCTGTTTATTTACTGACAGTTCACATGGAGATTTTTGATTTACCCTTCCTCCCTTCTGTGGTGTGCTTTCAGCAACCCAGGCCCCTCCACTGTGTGCTGGTTTTCAGTTCATTGTTTATTGTTCAGTTTTAATTTTTTTTCCAGGGGTTCAGTCTGCCAAGGGTGCTATGCTGGTTTATCCCAGGGGTAGCTGGGGGAATACTGTGTGAAATTTGGCACTCACCTGTGTCTGCTGACCATCTCCCAAGCAAGTTTGGAGCTTGTGTCTGGTGGTGGCAACAGCCCACCTGTTCTCTCAGTGTAACATGGCATGGAGAAGTCTTCCACAGTCTAGGGGTTTAGGGTGTCGAAGTTTTGACTCTCCTTGGTGCTTCCCCTCTGCTAAGCATGGCTCCAGTGTCTCAGGAAGGTCCCTGATTCACAGAGTTCATGATGTCTGCTTCTGTGCCCCAGTCGCCATCTTGGATCCCTCTCCCTAGGTTTTCTTGATAGCAAGAATGTTCTAGTTGTTCTACCTCACAAGTTTGCAAGTTCTATCTCACAAGGAAAAGTGCAACTCTCAGAAATTCCAACAAAATTTCCCATCATTCCATATGCTCTCTATACACCATGTATCCATCCCTAATCCCATCACACTTGCTGAGAATTGGAGGCTCTAATTAGCTGAGATCAAAAGTTATATTCTAGAACCAAAGGTAGAAGGAATTTCATCTAAGACCATAGACTACAGATGAAATAAGTTTATCTCCTCACAGAATACTGAATAATCTTATTCTTAAAGAAAAGAAGGAGTGGCATTATACATTAGTTACTATATTTTTCAAGTGATGGAAACCAACCTGATTTAACTTAATCAGAATAGGTTAATTTGTACAAGGAAATAAAGTTCTCTTATTGAATTACAGGAATGGAGGGAGGGGGGAATAAATAAGATGAAGGAGGTGAATTCACCTATGATATACTATAAAAAGTTTTGTAAATGTCACAATGTACCCCCAGCACATAATAATGAATAAAAAGAAAGGTAAAAAAATAAGCAGGAATGGAAAAATGACTCATAAACACTTTGTGTTTCATCTTTCTGATTTTTACTTTGTACTTTAAATCATTATTTTGTATTTCTTTCTTATCAATCTGTGGACGGTTGAATGAAGTAATATAGCTCCTGAGATTTCATATCATTATTCAAATTTGAACTAGAAATTCATATTTCAAGTCAAGATTCTGCTTTTGAGAATGTGATTGGACCAATCTGTACCAAATGGCCACACCTCATTAAATTAACTACAGCTAGTGGCAAGTTTGGACAGAACAAAAAAAGCTACTTTAACCATGTAGGAGAGAATGGTAATCAACAGCATTACATGAGTGTCACAGATACTATGGAAACTGACTACTTCACATGACACAATCTTGATCCAATATAATTTTTAACTTTCCTTAAGAGTTAATCCTTACTAATATTTGAAATTAGAGTGAAGTGAGTGTGGTGTTGAATTCCTGTAATCCTAGCCCATTGAATGTGGACATAGGAACATTGTGATTTCCAGGCCAACCTGAACTACAAAGCAAGTTCCAGGCTAGTCTGGGCTATATAACAAGACCCTGTCTCAAAAATCCAAACAAAACAATAAAACATTTATAAAAGAATTATAGATGTACAAAATTTATGGCATTAAAACGGAGGTAAAAATGATTAGAAGAGAAAACAGTCACAGTAGTGCATACCTCAGGTAGTGGAAAAGAAATCACAAAAAGTGAAAAACAGAAGTCAAATAAGGGAGTTGAAATTTCTAAAAATAGCAATTTCCCAAATTTTCCAAGACTTTACTCTTTTTCCATTCTACTATCTGTAAGCCAAATACCTTAAATATAAATCCAGGGAGGTTAAAACTCTATAATTATCTTCATATTATCCTGAAGAAAAATGTGCAAGATAAAATACATAAAAGATTAATGAAAACATCTGCTTCCAGTCCCCTAACATTTAAATTCAAGAATCAGGTTTATGAGTGGTACAACCAATAGCAGCTGCAAGATAATTTACAAGCACAGAAATAATATATAAGGCAATGCAGCAGGCCACCAGAAGGGAATTTATAAATTAAAATCAATATGTGAATTTCACTGCAATGTCTATGGTAGTTAAAGCTGATTTCAGAGCTCTGGTGAATGTCCGCTAAAACTCTTTTCATTCATAGATCACCACATTTTCTACCAGCAGGAGTTTGGAAACACAATGTGCCAGAGAATTCTGGAGGGCAAGTTATTCACTGAAAGACTGTTTATCCTTGGGATATTTTATACAGCACATGAAGATACATGTTAATATAGAGATGTGCATCTGTGGGAAGAAAATTACTTGCAGTTTTTAAATTTTTTTATTCTTTGGTTTTTATTTGTTTTATTTTAAAGTGAAGCTTGAAGAAAGTTGGATACATGAGCAGATAGAAAAAAATCAGTGGCCATGATACAGGCATTTTAATATATGTCATTCAGGCTTATGTTTATTCTCGTGAAAGGCAGCATTGCAGAATGATTACATGTACCACCTCTGGAGCTGGATGACCTAGGTCTGAATACAGAATTCACACAGCATAGCTTTGACAAGTTATTTGGCCTCTTCCAACAGCTTCTCATTTCACTTTCATTTCCCATGCAAAATCAACGTCAAAAGTTTTTATATATTCTTTCAGAAATATTGTTGGATAGATGCATACTAATCCATTGTGTAGAGGAAATTTCCATCTTTAACATAAAATGATGATTGATTCATTCAAATTGCTTTGTTGCTTAAAAAAAAGTTGACAAGAGGACTTGAAAATATCCATGTACTCATATCTTTATGCAGTTAGGATATCAGCACAGCAAATGCTTAGATGTGGTATGGCTGAGTCCAAGGCTAGGAGCTTCAAATGGAAAATCTCACTTTCTAATTTAAAATTTTTATTCCCTATTGTCTACAAATTTAGAAACAAGACTGTCATGTGAATTCAAATTGTGCATAATGTGAAAATATGTAAGATTTGGCAAATCTGTCTTTAGAATAAAATATGTTCAATGTGTATGATCTGCTTGGGCTGCTTAGTCAGTGCTTTCTCCCTTTGCCCCAGATTTTAGCTGCGATTTCCTAACCATTTCATAACAGCCCCAGTGAGGAGCTGTGGCCTAGCATATTACTAAATTAATGCTTTATACCTTCCAGGTTTTTTTTCAGTACTTTGAAAAAATAATAATATTTGAAGGGAAATACACAATACCTGGTTATAGGACAATGTATTACATTATGCTATGGATGAACTTGGCCAGTACAGCTAATATTTGCTTGTAATTAAACTTTGCATTTCTTAGGTAAAATGTTGCAAAGGGCACAATACAAGATGTATCAGTTCACTAAGTGAGAGAGTTCACAATATCTAATGAAAGCTCTTTCTTCTGAAAAGGAAATTTTAGGGCTTTAATGTAAGCAAGTACTCCATAAGCTTCTTCCCTTTTTTTCCTTTTTCTTTTTGACACTAAATTCATTGACACCTTTTATAATGCTTCATTCTGTCAAGGTGTCCCTTTACCATTCCACACGGTTTTGTCCATCTCTCAATCTTCATTTAAGTTTTCTCCAGTGGCACCCTTTATCTACTGAGATAACCAACTCTTTTTATCTCCAGGTCACTAAGATGAAGAGCTTAAGAAAAACAGAAATGGGGGGAGCAGGCAGAACAGCAGAGTCCTATTCTTTAGAAGAGGTTATTTTTTATCTTATTCTGTTTCTTATGCATGCGAGGAAAGAATAAAAGATTCTGGAACATGCAGCTGTCTTTCTCTTCCTTTCCCCCACTAGCTAAGTGTTTTGATGTATTTGCTGGAGTAAAGCAGGAAAAAAAATACACAGTAGAAAAAATTTTTTGTTTCACAACTAATCTTCAGGTCAAGTGTTTTAGACTACCACCAAATACTTATCTGAATCATTTCAGAAACTGTTTCTGTGTGCACACAGAGGCCTTAAAAATCACAATTGAATGAAGGGTTTAGTTTTGTCTTTCCTAAGGTCACAGCATCCTCTCTCAGCTTTCAAAGGTTCTTTGTCTTGCCTGTAAATGAAAATTAGAGAATTTTTAAGCATTCCTTCATCAAATATTCTCCATATACTATTTATTACTTGCTTTATGGTAGAGAAAAATTGGGTTGGTCCCTATTTAGATACTATCTATAAAAAGATAGCTTTTCCAGAAACTTAAAAATCTGATTTTGAGCCACCCGTTTAAAGACTTGCTGGCTGTATGTTATCCCAATAATTAATCTTTCTGTGTTTTATTAATGCATCTACATTCATAAGGAAATATTCTGTTTTCTCTAATTCTGTAATCCTATGGATTATACATTGTGGGCTATATTATATAAATTATATGAACTTGTGTTGATTCCAATCTGTGCTTTAGCATTTGCATGTATGACAGGGGAGAATAGATGTACTTTCCTCATAGGGTTATGAAGATACAATGAGTGTGTTATGTGATACTTGTCACAGAATGCTGAACAATAGGATGTAAAGTGCTGAGAGCACTGACTGACTCATGGTAGAAATTCAATAAATGTTACTGAAAACTATGATACTCAGCTTATCCAATTACTTCTGGGGTTTTTTGCAGGTTAGTCTGAAAGGAAACTACTACAAAATTTATATTTCTCATTATCCTATAGTTGGAAGCACAACAGCATATAAGTGTAGAACAAACTTTTTCTTGGGAAACAATGAGGAATTATTTTACTAGATGATCTCTAAATAAAAGGTGTAAGGCAGCAAAATGGACTGTGTCCTTATATTAGTTTTCTTACGCTGTTCAAACAAATTGCCACAAACTTAGTGACTAAAACAACACAAATGTATGATCTTATAGTTCTATAGATTTGAAGTCCAATATCCGTCTCACTGGGCTAAAGTCAGCATGTTGGTAGGGCTTCATTACTCCGGGAAACTCTAGGAGATATCTATTTCTTTGCTTATATCTGTTGTTGGCTGTATTTATTTTCTTGCTCTTTGTTGGCCAGGTAATCTTCTGAGCTTCTAGAAGCTGCCAGAATTCCTTGGCACATGTGGTCTCATTTCTCCATCTCTGAAGTCTGCAATGTTTGGTCAAGTCACTGTCTTGTCCATATCTTCTCTCTCTTCTGTCCATCTCTATGACATGCTCCTCTGGTTCCCTCTTCCGTTTTTAAGGATCCACATGATTAGATTGTACCTATGTGATATTTCAGAATATCCTTTCATCTCAAGGACCATTGACTAAATATTATCTACAAAGTCCTTTTTTGCCATTTTGGTAACATATTCACAGGTTCCAGGGATTAGAGTGTGGATGTCTTTGGTGGGCTGTTGACATGATTGTCTATCATGGTCTTCACTTGCTTTTGTTGCATTTTCTTCATAGGGATCCATTTTTTTATGCTAACTCTATATCATTTGCTCCACAACTGTGCTGTAAACTCATATGCAAAGCATTCTGAAAAATACCAATGCCTAAACTTAACCACAAGTATTCCTCAGGGTGGAGATGTTTTTATTCTTCTTTACATTAGTATTATGATGCCTTACTTAGACTCCTGTCGAAGTTTTTATGATAAAAACTAAAATTACATGGCCAAACTATAACTTTGTGTCTTCAATTTAAATGATACCAATTAGGAACATTGAGACCTTGTTACACAGTATGGTCTGTGAAGCAGCAACATCAGCATCAAAGGGAGATTCTTAGAAATTCCAAACAGTGGCACCCATACAGGAACTGAATTCTAATTGAATAGGTCTGGGAATAAGATTCTACATTTCATTCAATCCCTCAGTGGTGTCAATTCTGATAATTCATATACCCACAGTTTGAGTAACAAGGCTCCAAAAAATATAATTATGTATAATATTATTAAAATTGATATGTCACAACTGAGTAGGTACCGTTAACTGTATTTTACAAAAAATGAGCTCAAGCTTCCTCAATTAAATTTCATGTTCCTAGCTGGGTGGTAGTGGTGACAAAATTAAGAAATGAACCATGAGTGGTCCTTGTATATCCTCTACTTCAACATGGTCAGTTCCTTCATTAAAGAGTGAGCAAGTTAGTCTATATTTATTAATTATGACTACTTTGATTTCAACTTTGTGAAAATTCCCTCAAAATGATGCAAGTACCTAACCTAAGTATATGTTATTAGGATGTCCATAGTGTTCAATTATCAAATATGATGCTATAAAATCAAACAATTCTAGAAAAATTAAGAAACTATCTTTCTTTTATTCTCTAGATCTCATCCAATTTTTGCTGACAAAGTGAATGAAAATATCAGCAATAAAATGTGATGGGTGTGTTCAAGTTTTAATTTTTACTAGTTCATAGTCTTTCTCTATGTTAGGTCTGAAGTACACTTCATACCAAGAGCAATGAAGAACGTGCTTCCTTTTTTTTTTTCCTAACCCCATCTGGAGACTTCTTGCCGAGATTACAATTTTCTAAGGCTGGAGGTAGATTATCAATTACCAGATGCTTCTTAGCTAGATAATTTGAGCAGTTTTTAATGTCTTTAAATGCCAAATGATTGAAGATTGGTACTAATTATATGTAACATATTAAGCTACTATAGATCTCTAATGTTAATGGTGACTAGCAGCATTTTTTGAATTAGACCAATATTTAGTACCTCATTAAATAAGCTTTTCATGACTTACCAGAAAGTTACAGATCTAACTTCAGTGCCATGAAACTGTTTTATGGCCTGGAAGAAACCCTACAAACATAAACAAAATCCTTTAAATTTCTTCCCCAAATTGGTAAATGAATAAGAAATCTAAAATTATTGATTATTATTGTAATTAAAAGATTATAGATATTTTATCTGAAACAAAAAACCCAAAATTAAAATGGTTATTACATAAAATGGTGTTTAAAAGCTATCAAGTTTCAGAGTTCAACTATAGATTTCAAATTGAATTAGAAAGATAAAAGATAAGCTTTCAGATTTTGAAACCACTAGAGCATGGTCAAGATTGATAAAAAGACATTTTGCAGAGTTAACATGGGGAGCATGAGTGGACATGTCTGGGCAATGGCTGGGCTAATTCGATCCTAAAACTCTAGTGGAACATTAACAGGGACCAGCATCATCCTGTGTGCTTTATGTAGACAACATCATGTAATTGTCACAATAGACCTTCTTATTATTCGTGTTTCAAAAGAATGAGGACCAACACTCAAAAAACTATATAAAATAGTTTGTGTGGGGACATGAGGAAACAATGTAGATGTCTAACTTCAAAATCCATTTATTTTTATTAACCACAGGAACTTCTCAAATATAAGGAACTAAGCATGCTTTTGATGTAGACCTCAGTGAGCCCTAGCATTTTATCTGAAATAAAATGTTAACTTATTTTTCTGTTCAAAAATACTTCTATTTGTGCTATAAATTGGGGTAGGGGGACAACAGTAAATCCTAGGCCTAGTTCTTGAATGGAGGCAAACTGTCCCCAGAATACCAGGTCTTAACCACTATGCTATCCTGCCTGTAAGGTGGTACTAGTAGTTAAAGAGCCCTAGCAGACATAAAACTCCTAATCTGCAAGAAGACTAAGTAAGATTTTAAAATGAAACACTGACATATTGTAACAGATAGCTTCTGAGGACTGACTTTCCTTCATATTTAGGGGGAGAGGTTTTTTTTTTTTTTTTCTTGTGTCTTTTCTTTTTTGGTTCTGTGATCGAACCTTCTGTCATATTTAGAACAAATGCCAGAACCTAAGGACCCATGGCATAACTGGGTCTCAAACATTTACCAGAAAATACTTCTGGAATGTGGGATTAGTGAGGCTTTCATTTTCAAAACCTAGCCCTTTTCTTGCACTGAATGTTTTACAGTGAGTGTATATTACTTTGGTCATCAGAAAAATAAATACTGAGTTAACAAAAAAAGACTAAATATGAGAACATGTGAGAGCCTGCTATTGTGCTATTGGAGTTTGGTCTATGGTACACCAAAATCAATGACTATTTTAAGCTTTTCTGAACAACAGTTGCTAGCACATTCATTTCAATGGAGACCATTCAAGAAATTGCATGGGTAAACACCAGTGTGTTCCAGTATAAAAAGTCACAAGGAACTCATTGAAATAAAAATTCAAAAAAAAGTAGTTTACATAAATCTAATAAATCATTACATGGTTAGCATCCTAAGATTATTGCAATACCAAATGCCTGTCTGAAGTAACTTGGAACTTGAAAGGCTAATCTGAACAACGAGCTATTTAGTTATTACAATTTTGTGGTAAATTTCTTTCTTTCCTTTCTTTCTTTTCTTCCTTCCTTCCTTCTTGTTTTCTTCCTTTTCCTCATACTTACATTTCTACTCACAATTGTTCAACTTTCCCATGGTGCAAAAATGACACACATTTAATAGAAGTCATACTTTAAATTTTGTAATGTTATCTCACGGTGTAGCTATATATAGTACTGTACCCTCTGGTGACACTGGATAACTACAGCTGGAAGGTGGTATATGTCAGTCAGCTGCTCCATCATGAGAGTGAACACGCAATATTCTGCAGTTGTTGTTAAGCTATGGTGTTCATTAGGAAGAGTGTACTTTAAATGCATATTTTGTTTTCACAGTACTAGGGATTGAACTCCCAGCCTCACATTTGCTAAGCAATCATTCCACCACTTGAACCAAACCACCAAATCTTTTGGCCTTAGATTTTTATCAATAGAGTTCCATACTTTTGCCCAGGCTGCCTGAGACTATGTTGCTCCTACCTTGGCCTTCCCAGTAGCAGGGATTATAAGCACATACCACCATACCTAGCATTAAATCCATTTATTTTGCTAATAATTATTTCAATTTATAAGGATTTATTGGGATGTGATCCCATCAAATTAAAGAATATCTATATTATAAAATTAACATGAGAAAATTGTCAAGATACTATTTTTCACTTTTTTCTTATACATTTCTAATATATGTAGCTTAATAAGCAATAAAATCTGTGAAGTACATTTCATCTTTGACTTTAATCTTATAAAAGTTTATATTGTCGTAAGATGTCTTGTCAGAAAATATACATAATATATAATATACAAAAGTCACATATATGCAGTTGATTAACACTATAGGAATGGCAGATGTAAAATTCTACCTCTCCAACACCTAGAAAATGTGGCTTTGGTATACTGCATATCATAATTCATTTTTTCTTGGCTCTATGTATGAGTGACATGTAACCAGGAAATGTAAGCCTATCTCTTTAGTTCAAGTAAAATATAAAGTCCTTATTTACAAGTATAAACTGACAATCAAAAAAGTATCCCAAATATGAATGTTTGTTGGAAGGACACAAAGTCTGTCCTTATCAAGAAGCAGTATACCTATAAATGTCTTACTTTTGGCAACCTAGGTTTCATTCTTATCTTTTCCATTCTGTAGACTGTAGCAAATAATAGGATTGTCCAATGAATGACCCTAGTCAATCTCTCTGCATTGCCTGTTAACAATCCATTAAGAACCACCATCCTCTCCTTTTGCAAGGACTCTTCAAAGTTAGCTCTTCACAGGAAATGGGATCTCTAAGGTGTCTAGGTTCAGAGGAGTTACTCTTTTCAATGGTTCTCCTGAATTATTAGTTAGCACATTATTTGTCTTATTCCTGAACCAAAAATGTGAATGCTCTCTGTGCAAGTCTGCTTTCATTCTACCCATACAAAGAGAGAGAAATGAGATGGGGGTCCCTATGATAAAGCATAGCCCCATATCATTTCTCCAAAGGATGAAATAAGGAAGGATTCATATGTCCCATGATCTTTCTAAATTCCAATCTGTATCAAGCATTTTTTAGTATTTTCCCTAATGCTTTGTTCAACAATGACAGTTAAGAATCAGAAGCTTTTAGGTCCTTCATGCAAAATTCAAAGGAAAATTTAGAAGTGTATATTCACAATAGAATGTAGATTTACTCTCTCACATACTAAACATGGAAGTGTGATTGCTTTATGCTCTAGGAGGTGTCATCTATTCATCATTTAGATTCCTTCAGTGATTCATTTGCATACCAGGGACCCCAAAATGTAAGGTTTTGACTTGCAGAGAAAAGATTAAAAATACAATATATAAATATTTAAAAAGTGAAAATCTGATTATAAATTTTTAAAGAAAATATGTGCACTCTATTTCTACTTTTTAATGATGCTTTGCCATGACATCAAAGTCAGGTTCAAATAGAGATTTTTCTCACTCTGGACTCCAGATGACTAAACAGCAAAAGGATCAAGGCCCTACAGTGGCCGTCTTTCCCACATACTGGCTTAGTGTCATAGTGAAGGCATAATCAAATGTGAGGAGACTCTCTTCAACTGAAGCAGACTTTGAAGGAATGACAGCTGGATTCTGTGTTCGGGTCATGGAAGACTTTTATTGCTCCATCTATTTTGAATGATAGTTTTGCTGGGTAGAGAATCCTGGGGTTGAAGTTATTTTCATTCAGTGCCTGGAAGATCTCACCCTAAGCTCTTCTTGCTTTTAATGTTTCTATTGAGAAGTCTGCTGTGATTTTGATGTGTTTACCTTTGTATATTATTTGTTTTTTTCTCTCTTACAGCCTTCAATATTCTTTTCCTAGTTTCTGAACTTGTTGTTTTAATGATGATATGTTGTGGGGTAGTTCTGTTTTGATCTGGTCTGTTTGGTGTTCTGGAGGCCTCTTGCATGTGTATGGGAATATCTTTCTCTAGATTTGGGAAATTTCCTGTTATTATTTTGTTGAATATATTATGCATTCCCTTAGTTTTCACCTCTTCTTCTTCAATGCCCATGATTCTCAAGTAAGATCTTTTGATGGAGTTGGCGAGTTCTTGCATTTTCTTTTCACAGGTCTTGAGTTGTTTAATTGATAGTTCTTCGGTTTTTCCTTTAATTACCATTTCTTCTTCAAGTTCTGAGATTCTGTCTTCTGTTTGTTCTATTCTACTGGATTGGCCTTCCGTTTTGTTTTGCAATTCTGTTTCTTTCTTTTTTCTGAGGTTTTCCATATCCTGGGTTGTTTCTTCTTTAATGTTGTCTATTTTTGTCCTGAGTTCATTTATGTCTTTATTAATTGTGTTCTCTGTTTCACTTTGGTGTTTATACAGTGCTTCTATGGTTTCTTTTATTTCTTCTTTTGCTTTTTCAAATTCTCTATTTTTGTTGTCTTGGAATTACTTGAGTGTCTCCATTACATTTTGGTTGACCATATCCAGTATCATCTCTATAAAATTCTCATTGAGTACTTGTAGTATTTCTTCTTTTAGATTATTCTTGTGGGCTTCATTGGGTTCTTTGGCATAGTTTATCTTCATTTTGTTGGAGTCTGGATCTGAGTATCTGTTTTCTTCATTTCCCTCTGGTTCCTTTACTAATTTTTTGCTGTGGGGAAACTGATTTCCCTGTTTGTTCTGTCTTCCTATCATTGCCCTTGGTGTTGTTATTGTCTCTGTGGGGTTAGGTATTTTCTGGCTTGTAATAATAGTACTAGTGATATTTAGAATGGAAAGGTGGGAGGAGATGGAAAGCAAAGAAGTTAAAGGAAAAGGGAAAAACAAATAAAGAAGTAGAAAAAAACAAAACAAAGAAACAAACAAAAAAGTTTCAAAGATAAAAACAGGGAGAGACAGTGTACTAATCAACTGTAATCTTAAAAGGCATTAAAGTGACAGAGAGAGGATTGATAATAAAAAATAAAAAGACTAAAAAGAAGAACAAAAGTAAAAAGTAAGTAAATTAAAAAAATATGTAAATATATTAAAAAAAAATTTCCAAGTTCAAATGCAATAAAGTTTCAGTCTTAATAATTTTGGTGTTTGTCCCTGAGCCTCCAATCCTGGAGATGGTGCCTCAGAAGTAGTTCTGTGGTTGTCTCATCAAAGGGGAAAAATAGAATAGAACAAAACCACACAAAGCAAAAAATAAAAGGAAAAAAAAAAAACCAACAAAGTGTCCCAAGTTCAAATGCAATACAGTTTCAGTAAGTTTTTCAGCATGCAGGTGTAGTTTGGTTGTTTTCACTTCAAAGGTAGGGAGAGAGAAAAAAAGAGTCTGGAGATTGGTCTGTGAATGGTATCTGCGGCTGTGTCTTGCCTGCCCACTGCTGTCAGCCTGCTGTTGCTGGCAGCTTTATTTATGCAGATCTCTAGGGTGAGCTTAGCACTCACCTGGCCCTGCAGGCTTTGTTTATTCAGAGTTCTCCTGTGGGCAAGCCTCTGCTACAAGCTTTCCCCTTTCCAAGCACACTGGGGGAGGTGACACTGCACCCAGTTTCTCAGGCCTGTGTGTTTATTTACAGCTCATGTGGGAAGTGGTTCTTCCCCCCTCTCCTGTGGAGTTTTGCTCCCACCGTAGCTTTTATAAGCTTTCTTGCTCCTGGTTGCCAGGTGCACGCCACTGCTCCTGCCCTCTCCAACCAGGCCCGTCTTGTATATTTACAGTTCCAGGAGGGATTCCTCTCCCCTCCTCTTTGGTGCCCAGGGTGCCCCACCCTCTTTGCAACATGTCTTTATTATTCTTATTGCTTTACTCAGTTTCTCTTTTTTTCCTGGGTGGGAGGTCGGTCTGTCCAGGGGGCTATGTTGATCTGGCCCAGGGTTGTCTGTGGAAGCACCACATACTGCTTAGCTCACCTTGTCCATGTCGTCCCAAGCTGTCTGGACGCTGGCATCTGGCAGCATTGTGGGAGCCCTCCTGGTTTCTCCATTCAATGTGAAGTGGAGATGCTCTGCGCAGGCTGGAGGTGTGGAGACGCAAAGTTTTGCCTCTTGTTGGTGGCCTTGCCTGCAAGGTGTGTCTCCAGCATCTCTCCAAGATTTCACTTTAGGAGGCATGCTTTCTGCTTCCTCCCTCTAGCCACCATCTTGGAATCACCTGAATAAACAATCAAATGACCTGAAAGAAAATACAAACAAACACATGAATGAAATTAAGAAGACTATCCAAGATATGAAAGAGGAAATCAATAAAGGTATGGAAACCCTGAAAAAAAAATCAGTCCAAAACGAACAACTCAATATCCCTAATAACCATCACAATGGAAAGCTTTGCAAACAGAGTGGAGCAATTTGAAAATAGAGTATGAGGAGCAGAAGACAAAGTAGAGGAATTAGACAAAACAGTAAAAGACAAGAAATGAATGCTAAGAAAATACAAATGGGACATGGAGAATATCTGGGACAGCATGAAAAGACCAAACCCTCAAATCATGGGTTTAGAAGAAGGAGAGTGGACACAAGCTAAAGGCACTGACAAACTATTCAATAGGTTCACAGCTGAACGTTTCTCTAACATTGAGAAAGAGAAAGTCACTCAGGTACAGGAAGCTTACAGAATACCAAGCTGTCAGGACCAAAAAATAAGCTCCCACAGACACATCATAATCAAAACACTCAGCACACAGAACAAAGACAGAATTCTGAAAACTTCAAAAGAGAGAAGACAAGTCACATATAAAGGCAAACTCATCAGAATAGCAGCAGATTTCTCAACTCAAACTCTAAATACAAGAAGGACATGGAAAGACATAATTCAGTCCCTGAAAGAAAGCAACTGTCAACCTAGACTAGTCTACCCAGCAAAACTATCCTTCTTAATTGAAGGAAAAATTAAAACCTTCCACAACAAGGATAAACTAAAGGAATTTGCCACTACCAAGACAGCACTATAGAAGATACTTAAAGGACTTAGACACATAGACCAAAAATACTAGAGTGGGACAGGAAGTCTCATGAAAGAATAAACCCTTTCTAACAAGCAGAGCAGTAAACAAGGAATAGGTAAAACTAAACAACAGGGGAATAAAAGTGGCTGGAAAGAATAGGCATCTCTCAATATTAATACTGAATCATGCAACACTACCAAGTCAGTTTCATTCCAGGAATACAAGGATGTTTCAACATACATAAATCCACAAACGTAATGCAGAATGTGAACAGATGCAAGGACAAATACTACATGATCCTCTCAGTAGATGCAGAAAAAAACCTTTGATAGAATCCAACACCTTTTCATAATAAAAACTCTGAAGAAATGAAGAATAGAAGGAATCTTCCCCAATGCAATAAAAACTATATATGACATACCTATAGCCAACATCATACTAAATGGAGAACAGCTGAAACTGTTCCTCTCTCTACTCCTATTCAATACAGCTTTGGAATTCCTAAACAAAGCAATAAGATAAGAGCAAGAAATAAAAGGAATTAAAACAGGGAAGAAAGAAGTCACACTATCACTACTTGCAGATGCCATAATCCTATACTGAAGAGACCCCAAAAACTCTACCAAAAAGCTATTTGAAATCATAAACTCTTTTAGCAAAGTAGCAGGATACAAAATTAACATATAGAAATCATTAGATTTTCTATATACCAACAATGCACAGACTGAGAAAGAAATTGAGGAAATAATACCATGTACAATAGCCTCAAAAACAACAAAGTACCTTGGAATAAATTTAACGAAAGAAACCAAAGACCTTTTTAATGAAAACTATAAACCATTGAAGAAAGAAATCAAAGAAGACATCAGAAGATGGAAGGACCTTCCATGCTCATGGGTCTGTAGAATCAACTTTGTGGTAATGGCCATACTTCAAAAAGCAATCTACATGTTCAATGCAATCCCTATCAAAATTCCGATGAAATTTTGGATAGAAATAGAAAAAACAATCATGAAATATATATATGGAAACACAAAATACCTCAAATAGCCAAAGCAATTCTGAGCAAAAAGTCCAATGTTAGAGGCATCATGATACCTGATTTCAATCTATACTGCAGAGCCATAGCAATTAAAACAGCATGGGGTTGACACACAAACACACAGGAAGAACAATGTGTCAGCATAGAAGATCCAGACATAAACCCACGCATCTGTAGCCAAGTGATCTTCGACAAAGGAGCCCAAAACACAATGCAAAAAATACAGCCTCTTCAACAAACGCTGCTGGGAAAACTGGATATCCACATTTAGATGACTGAAACTGGATCCCTGTCTTTCACCCTGTACCAAACTCAACTCAAAGCAGATCAAAGACCTTAATATAAAGCTTGTAACTTTAAACAACTCTCAGAAGAAGTAGGAAATACACTGGAACAGATAGGTATAGGCTACAAGTTCCAAATCAGAACTAAAAAGGCTCATCATCTAAGAGTAAAAATAAACAAATGGGACTGCATCAAACTAAAGAGCTTTGCACAGCAAAACAAACAGTCACTAGACTCAAGAGACAGCCCAGAGAATGGGAGAAAATCTTTGCCAGCTACTCATCTGATAAGGGAGTGCTCAGACTCTACAGGGTACTCAATGAACTCAGCCCCCAAAGAATCCACTCCCTATTAAAGAAATGGAAACAAGAATTAAAGAGGGAATTCTCAAAGGAAGAAGTATAAACGGCAAGTAAATACATGAAGAAGTGTTTAACTTCCCTGGTTATAAAAGAAATGCAAATCAGAACAACACTTAGATTTCATCCCATTCCAGCTAGAATGATCCTAATCAAGGGTAATAACAGCAACAAATGCTGATGTGGTGAAATAGGACCCCTTATACTCTGCTGGTGGGAATACAAATTAGTACAATCACTATGGAAACCAATATGGAGAATCCTCAGTGATTCAGTGATACCCTTCCTGGGCATCTGCCCTAAAGAATGTTAGAAAGGATACAGCAGAAACACTTGTACACCGATGTTTATAGCAGCACTCTTCACAAAAGCCAAGCTCTGTAAACAACCCAGCTGCCCTACAACTGATGAATGGATCTAGAAATTGTTGTATACATACACAATGTAGCATTAATCAGCCATAAGGAATAATGACATGTGGTTTGAAAGTAAATGGATGCAATTGGAGGACATCATGTTAAGTGAAGTAAGCTAGGATCAGAAATACAAAAGCTGCATGTTTTCTCTCATACGTGAAATACAGACCCAAAGATAAATATATACATAAAAACAGTATGATCATATATAAACTCAGAAGTAGAACATATTTGTAACAGTGGAACTACTCTATGGAACTCAGGGAAAAGGGGAAAGGAAAAGAATGCTAGAGCATCAGGAATATTGAATAACATAAGATGTGAAAGTTCAGGACATAGGGATATGTACTAAAAGCTGTTGGAAAATGGAGGGAAGGCTGTAAAAGAGTAAGAACAACTGAAGAGTTTAAACAGCTCAAAGTAAAGCATGCCCACAGTGGCCATACATTGAGACACTCCTTTGAACATCAACTAAGATATTAATAATCAAAGCTAGGACTATAAAATAGTCACAGTGCTTGCAGGGTGGAGAGTGTACTAGTGGGTGGAGGGGAGGGTGAAGGAGGAGTTTAAGGTGACAGTAAATAGTTTATGGACTTCATATACCTATATGAAACAGAAGTAAAAATCCTCTTGCAATTGCTTTGGGTGAGGTGAGGAGGGGGTTGAGGAGGATAGAGGATGGGGGAAATGTATATAATGTATACTATAAGTCAGATTGGAATTGTCACTTTGAGTCCCCCCTGTATAATGAATATATTCTAATAATAATCTTATTTAAAAATGATGCAAAAACAATATAGGCAAAGGATGCACTTGAACATCCACTGATTCATCTTCTATTTCTAAGTGAGTGTTTGATAGGAGGGTGTAGTTAACAAAGTAACATCTATGGGAACCACTGGTGCTTCACCCTAGACATCCTTCAAAAGACTTTCTTGATTTTGATATCTTCATCTGCCATAAGCATACTATAATATTCAGAAACAACTTTTACCATCATTTAAGATAGTAAATCAA
The DNA here is from genome assembly GCF_047511655.1 of Castor canadensis. NCBI lineage: Eukaryota > Metazoa > Chordata > Mammalia > Rodentia > Castoridae > Castor > Castor canadensis. Next base: position 60,791,541 of record NC_133398.1, read on the forward strand.
AACCCAATGATTGGATCCAGGATCCTGAATTTTTCATACCCCATAGTTGCATGACTTCTATATATTATTGGGTCACAGGACCCAAGTATATTTTAATTCCTACAGTTCTTGGGGATGCAAATATTCATGACCTACTACAATCTCTTAGTATCAGCTAACAGCTCTTCTCTCTTGTTTTTGTGTTTGACTCACATACCTTTAAAATGAAGAGATTTATAGCTAAAACTCGTTGAGAACATTTTTGTATTTCATATATTATAAAATAACAAATTTAGTGACCTTACTGTTCCAAATGTCCCTATGTTATGAAGGGTAAGTTATGTCTCTGTCTTTTATAATTTTGCTACTGTCTTGCAGGTGAATCAATCTCTGTCTCTCTCTCTCTCTCTCTCTCTCTTAATATCACTGTGTTTATCAAGTATGTGGGAACTCGTGTGTTCTTCCTTTGAGTCCTGCTCTTGCTTTGCAGTACCTATCATAAGTGGACAATAATGCTTTTACCATTTCTAAATGCTGAACTAGTTAATATATCATTCTTGTAAAATAAACATTTACTCTTAAGAAGAAATTGTGATACTAAGTCAGTCAGTGAAACAAGGTTAGAAAGTATTCAAAATGAAAGGGCAATTTTTTTTTAGCTCAAAACATGACCCAACAAAATGTCTACTGCTCCTAATTACATACATCATTTCTATTTCCAGTAACATTGCTGGAGCATCCCTGTTGCTTCATTTCCTTGAAAATACTGGCTATTTCAAATATTAAGCCACATTGCATGCACAATTTTTGATTGACCTAGATTCTTTTATTTATGTCTTTTTTCTAAAACATATGCTCTCCTGACAATCTTTAAGTAAAAGAAACTAAGTTATTATAGTCCAATATAGCCTCATAAATATTTAAAAAATTATAGCAATTTTTTTCTATGGGCTCAAAGAATTATTACCAAAATGGCAAATAAACTACAAGCACTGTACTGAAGAAAGAAAAAAGAATGTCATTCCTGAACAAGCTTTAAACATAGGTGGTATTATCCAGCAAGCAGAAACAAATACAGCAAGATAGCAATGTCTGGTGTGAAAAATAAAGTTCTTGGAGGATGATTATTATGCACTGAAAATATCCCTTCAACAGAAGTTTCTCTCCTTTGCCTGTAGGAAGACAGGAAGAGTCATGGAAACAGGAAGGGCAGAGTCTGTAGATAGCAGGATTATTTATGAGTGCCAATTTTGACCACACAGAAGTTAATTTGATTTCTCTTTTGCATCATAATTATTAGAAGCTGAAGGAAATGTCTTTTATTTCAATTTCCTAAAAAGGATTATAGCTGATCATAGCTTCTAAAGTTCTAAACCCTTGCAGTATTAAACCTAGGTGTTATTTTGATGTTTGTAATGAAAATTGACATTTTACATGTCATTTCCTTAGACAGATAGTAAGTAGAAGAAAGAATGATCATAGGGCCATTCATACATTTCCTTTTACCCCCAAAGGAAGATAAAATTAATATTAAAAACTTCAATACTCAAATTGATAAGAAGGATTCACTTTAAAAATCCCTTTTGTTTATTAGCAACTTTGAACATTACTATAAGCTGATATTTTAGAGATTTTTAAATGAATTTCTCATATATGGTTCTGGTTCAAAATTCAAAGAAAATAAAATGTATGAAAAAAGAAAGAATTTTGCAATTAAATTGATTTTTTAACTCACCTTCATCCTTGAAAGTACATTTGGGCCATTATATGGTAATATTAATCAATATTCAGTTAGACCATAAACCAGTTAAAACATGCTTTTATGCTTTGTTATAGAAAAAAACACAGAGAAAGGTCCCATTTCTCATATATGACCCTGCAACATTATACTTTATAAAAAGAGCCATTCCCATTTCAGCCTAAACAGAAATCTCTGCTTGCAGCTGTTCTCTTTGAGTAACTGATTAAAACTGTATGATAACTTTTTTCCCAGTCTTTACTGTATTTATGATTGCTACAATAAATGGTCACAATCTTCTTTCTCCAGATAGGATATTTTCCCTGAAGAGGCTCTGAATCTTTTTCCCCTTGGTTCTGAAGACTTTTCTTTTCCAGTCAGTTAGTGAAGATTATTTGATGAAATCATCTTTTATAACCAATCGCCCACTCCATCATTTAACTAGTCAAATAAGCAGTGTTCAGTCTTACGGTGAAAGAGAAATTTGTTTCATCAATGTATTTGAGAGGAAAGACATAAATAAGTAGGACAGTGACATCAAAATTATCCCAGAAATGTTTTTAAAACATTTTTAGTCTCATATATCTATTTAAGTGGTAATATCCTTAAAAGGGAATATTGTGCCTGGACAATGTTTTGTTGCTTACAAGTAAATATTGACATAAAGCCAAGGCATCCATTTTCTAAGGTTAAAGAAAAATCTGCTGCATTTTTAACAACAGGTGACATGGTATTTCAGGTTCTGAAATACAAAGGCAATTAAAAGCACAATATGCATTTAACACACATATCTCAGGGTTGCAAAGGATTTTGTAATTATCTGATCTACCAAAATATAGCAATGTCTTTTCTGCATCCCTGACAGCAAATTATCAGCCTTTCCTTGAGAATGTCCGTGAATAAAGCAGTTCCAGTTTATAAAAGTGCCCATTCCGTTACTACTTGGCATTAATGGATGAAACACCTTTTATGTATGTTGATCAGAAGACTTGTTTTACCCATTTTTCCTCCCATTTTTTAACCAATTCTGGACATTCTTGTAGTACAATGAAGTGAAATCATTAGATAATTTTTCAGAAATTTAAAATATGTCATCATGCTAGTCTGACCAAGCTTATCTTTCCTATTTCATGAATTTCCCATTCCTAAAACTCTCGAACATAAATCAAGCAGAATATCTCTTAGGTAGAGTATTAACAAATTCTTGCCTTCATTTCTTTGATAGGCAAAGGATGCATTTCTGTTTCATATCCATCCTGCTATACTACCAATTTGTGTTTAGCTAATAACAAACTTATGAATTAACACTGTAAGTTAGTGATTGGCTATTATTTATGTGTGTGCACAGAGCATATATGCATTAATGTATATGTGGGTGTATGTACACACATACATACATTTCACAATGTTTTCACAAATGCTATTGAGCTGTGTACCCAATCCTGTGTGATGTATAATTGAGCAGACTACTTTGTTTTATTCTGCTGTTGACTACATTGCAATTTCCTCTGATTTTGTCCATACCAAGGATTGTCATGAAAGAGCATCTGGATCAATGTCTCTCCAAAGATTTTCTCACGCACTGGAATGATGTTACATTCATTCTCTCTTTAAATTATTAGTCTTCTCTATTGTAATTTTAGCCACATAAGAACAAGTTTTCATTTTATTACAAATTTTTCTTTATATATAATTAATTTTAAGAATATTTCCTGATATATAATAAGTGATCAATATTTATTGAACTATGAAGAAATAAAAAATGAATGATCAAATCATGTATTTAAAATGTAAACCTAGACTTCCATTATGACAGTGAAAGCAAGGGGTGACTACTTTTCATTAATGAAGTCCAATCATTTTATATGAGTTTGTGTTTTAATATCCTTATTTATATATAATAGCACTATTATCATCAGTCTCTTTTTCAAAAATATATCAATTTTCAAATAAATAAAAAACCAAAACAATACATTTTCCCTTCCCCCATGCAATAAAATTATTTGGCTAAAACGGAAATATATTAATTTTACCTGAATTACTTCTAGTGAATCAATGTAATTTATTAGATCCTTTTAAACTAACTTGTGGTGTATGCTGAAATGTCTCCTACACTTGAGAGGGAAATGAAAATGATTTTCAAAATGTTGCTTAATTAGAGCAAAAAACATACAAAATAGACAAACATATATGTAATAAATATAAGAATAGACACACATTCTAATTCATACTCAATACAGTGTAAAGTCATAAAAATTTTCATCGGTTATCAATTATTTAAATAAACTATTGCTACTAATTAAACTGTGTTGCAACTATTTAAAATGTTAGTTCTTATCATACTCCTTAAACTAATCATTAGTACATAATAAAAAAAAACTAGCCATAATAATGTGGTTAGAGAATTCATTCATTTGCAAATCCAGTGATAAGAAATATAAATATGTAAGAAAATACAAAAACACACAGCTATTCCTGGAGAACTAGGTAATGCCCTGGAAACATTAGGATTAGGATACTCAGGTAAAAATTTGGAGAGTTTAGCATTTTCAGAGTGATTTCATAATTGAATAAAAAATGAATAATATTTTAAATTAATTTGGGCTTTCTAAATATATATTTATATAATTGTATGAACTTATATAGATATAAATAATTATATTTAAAATAAAAATAAAATTGTGTGAAATATGTTAATTTTTAAATTTTCAACTCAACTTTAGTTTCCTTAAAGATCCAAATTCTTACTCTAGTCTTCAAAGCAGCTTTACCTTTATTAACTTATTTATATGTTTCTTCCCACCAAGGATCAGCTTCTCTTTTAATGACTGACACTGAACTTTTCAATACTCCTTTCTCGTTTTTTCCTAAGTATAGTACATTCATAACTGAGATGTTTTCAGTATGTCCTCAAGATTCTTGTTTCAGAAAATTTTAAATAGTCTCAAAAGTCAAGAAAAATAAGGAGTAAAAGTAATAGTAGTATGCAAGAAAAATAATAATAGTATATTGGAAGGAAGGGAGGAAGGAAGGAAGGAAGGAAGAAAGGATAAAAAAGAAAGAGAAGGAGGGGAAAATATATTATGTGGAAGATGCTAATAAGGACCTTTGGTCCAAAGGAAATAGGTTCAGAAAAGTGATTTGGAATAAGAATATTGAAGGTAAACAAAAATGGACTGAATCTTAGTTTGCTATTTTCAAATAATATGCCTTTGGTCAAGTAAATTTTTTAGAAGCCCAATTTCCCTCATTTCCTTATCTGTAAAATGGGGAATTTTTGTTTTGTCAGCATGGTTGTAAGGAATAAGAATAGTTTAATTTATTTTTCGCTTATTGTGTTTCAATCACTGTACTAGATAGTACTAGTGTTTCCGAAGCTTCAATTTAATATTCAGAACATTCACACAAAAATAAATACCATATGTTTGGGTTTTAACACTCTATCTGATTTACAACAGGCATTTATTAAATATTAGTAGCTTCTCTTTTCTTTATACCAAAATTATTGAAAATCTATTGTCAAAATCCAGGCATTCTTATAAACTTCATGCCATATTGCTCAGTGAAATCTTTTAGAAACTTAAAATAATAAAACTCTCATTGATTTCATTTACTGTAGTAATTAGATATATGGCTTAACAATAATTCCAACAGAAAAATTTAAAAACATTTAAATGTTTCTTTTCCACCTACTAATATATTTAACTTCTTAGTAAGATATACAATGTCTCCAAATACAGAGATGAGAAAGGTTATACTCAGAATTCTTTGCAAAGAATTGTATATACTGTTCTTTATCATGACCATCTTATAAAATCTTGAAAAAACAAGCTTAAAGTGAAATTGAATAAAAGATTCAAGGAAGCCTTTAAAATTATTGTTGAAATGCAATTTATAGTGAATGACCACATGTACTCAGGTCAGTTTAGGCTTTTATTTTCACAGCCTAGCTAGGCATATTGTCTAGCAACTGTAGGTACTTAGTTCACCTTTGGGAAAATAATATTTCCAATGATGAAATAAACATAGCAAAACAATTAGAATTGCATCATAGGTAAAATTAAAATCATTAACATGGACAATAGACAAATATAGACTGCTAAAATTATCTCTTACCATGTTCAATACATTAAGAAAAACATTGGTAATGTAAACAAAAGTGATTTTCAGTTTCAAAAAATATTACAAATGTGAACTCAATTAATAAAGGGCTAATAGTCCTCTGTGTTCATAAATTTAACATATTTCTCTTTTTAATGCTAATATGTGCAAGATAGAGTGAAACAAAGAATGTTCAAGGCACTTATCTCTTATTGCAAAGTTAGAGAGACATTGAAATAGGTCATGGATGTAGCATATATTAATATATTACAGTAAGATGAATCTAACTACAGCAGCAAGAAGATTGTTTCAAAACTTTCAATTCTTATGCTCTTCCAGTAAACCTCTAGAAACTTGTTAGGCTCGTGGTCCTGTTCAGCCTTTCACCTTAACATGTTTCCTTGTTTAAACATGTTTTATGGTAAATCCAGAGCCTGGAAGCTACTTGTCTAACTCTTTAGTATTGAGCAAGATAATTGTATAAATACCCTCATTTTTTCAACAAATTTTTTTAGTAGCTAATTGCTATGAAGCAAATACTGCATTAGGGTGGAATACATCTAAAGAAAGGTAATGTCCAGTGTTCAGGGGGACATATCTTTTAAGAGAGAGTGGCAAGCATAAGCAATATAGTCTGTATTTGTAGATGTCACAGAGAATTCTCAAAAAGTAAAATCTAAGAATCTAGGGGGAGGGGAAGCATGTAGAAAGGAAGATCTCATAACTGAAATGTATGCCCAGTTTAGCCAAGTGAAGAGTAGAGAAAGGAATGTAAGGAACAGAGAGATTTTGGTTTCTTCATGGAATTCACAATTTCTGTAAGGGTAGAGAGCAGAAAGTAAATTAAGAATGGTTTGAAACACTTCAGGAGCTGTAAGCAGCATCAAAACAATCTATCCTTTGTAGAGTGACTTCTTTTCTGAGTAAATAGGGGATCATTGCTAATTTATGCCTGCAGACTTATCTTGCGAGAAGTGGATTTTAGTAAAATCAGCCTGGATTAAAAAGAAGTAAGAGTAAATTCATGTTTTATAATTAGGAAACTTGAGTAGCAATCCTTGTAAGAAATTATGGTGCCCATACATTAGATAGAAAGAGGATTTGGCAGTTAATAGAATCAACTAGCCAATTGTAACATACTCAAGTCAATGGGAAAAACAAAACCATTTTACATTTTTATACAAGAAGTAAACTAATTTCAGTTTTTATGAAGTGCTTAGATATAGATGTACTTCCACTAGTTAGGTTAAAACAAAAGATTGTTTTATCCTTTACATTTATCCTATGAAGTAGTTATTAACAATCTGATCATTTGTAAAAGCAAAACAAAACAAAAATCCTGAGAATCAAGGATTAAGGTAACTGCTTACAGCTACCAGTTGTATCTTATTCCAAAGCTCAACTTTTCCTTTTACCTTGCTTTTTCCCATAATTTTAAAATTTAAATTCAACGAAAGAATAGTACTAAAATACTACAGAGATAAGTTTCGCATTCATTGTTGTAGAGCAAACACAGGGCCTCTCATGTCAGACAAAGCCCTCTACCACTGAATCATATCCCCAAACCCTAGAGAGATGTGTTAACTGCTCCAAAATAAATACTTTCCAATATTAATGAGAAGACTATTATTGTATCAATTAACTTATAACTTAATTATAATGTCCCCTGATTGAAAAAATACTTTGAGTTTATCCTATCCAACGCAGTCTCAAGCTACTTTTGCTCCATGAGTGTTCAAATATATCACCAATAACAAGTCATATGAAGTCATATGGACTGTTTGGTAAAATGAAAATTTCTGTCACACCTAGGATATGATTCAGAATCCTTGAAGATGAAGGTGATAATCTCCATTTTAACAGCACTTTTTAATAAGATTTCATTGCTGGTTAGTTCATAGGCATCTTAGTTTGAGAGAATGCAGTCTATGATATATGTATAACAAAACAAAACATCAGGTGCTACATTTCTCAGACCACATCCCCATTTATTAAGCAATCCATGACTATATATCCATGCTTAATGCTTTAAAGCAATATTTCTAAAAATTTTTACATGCTTGTAATTAGGATTACTTTTCCATGAAATAAAATTCTAGGAAGAAAAAAATCAACCTACAGTGGAAATGGTTTTGGCTTATGTGATTCTCTTAGTGATATCTATATTTTGACTGCTCAATTTGTGCCTCTTTTGAGTTCATATCAATAAATATACATGTTTCTATTTCAAACAGTGGGGATATTTTTTCAATTTATATCATAGATATGTTTGACTGAAAATTTTCTCCCTAAGTTCTTCTATAGAATTTACCTTCAGAATTTCTTTCAAAGTTTAGATGTTTCAGAAAAAAATATACAAATGTATATATGTGTGTAGATGTATGTATGTATATATGTGTGTATGTATATGCATACATATATATGTGTATATATGCATGTGTGTATCTATCTATCTGTAGAGAGAAAAAGTAAAAAGAGAGAAAAAGGCACATTTTTTGGCCCTCTTTGTGTCCTCCCATTGAAAGCTGAAATGGATACTTACCTGGCAGGGGTGATACCATAATCATAAAGGTGGTTTTCCCAGGGCGAGGCTTATCCATTGCACTCCGGATGTGCTGACCCCTGCGATTTCCCCAAATGTGGGAAACTCGACTGCATAATTTGTGGTAGTGGAGGACTGTGTTCTTGCTCTTCCCTATTAAAAAAAAAAAAAGAAAGCTGAAATGGAACAGAAGAGCAAGGAGAATAACCTCAGGATGTCAGAACCTCAGGGATTCTCCCTTCCTTACAATCAGAATGTTTCAGAATGTGAAATACATACACTATATTACATGAAACAATAACATTTGAATTCATAAAACAGGGAAAATTAGTTTGGAGAAACTTAGGGGATTTGTTTGAAGCTTAATTTTCCACTAAACACCTAGACGCTGTAAGGGCACTGCAGGCTTGAAGTCAGACACAACTTTTTAAGAAAATATTTGAGAGAAATTGCAGGAGATGAGTTGGATGCACAAAACTTTATCAATGTTAAATAACAAAAGTTATTTACTTTACCTGTAGAAATCAACCTTCCAAGCAGAGCAGCTTTTGAAAATATTTGTATCATAAATTATCTAAAGTGTTCTATAGTTCCTTCTGTTAGAGATGCTTTCCAAAGTCATTTGTTATTCAGAAATTTCACTGGTGCATTCTATTAACAATAATTTATGTTTGCCAATGAAACCAGAAGGGACAACTTGACACCTTGACATTTAATGCTGTGGTGAGGGGAAGTAAATTGGTGGTTTCATACTGCCTGTACACTACAATAATTTATGTAGCTTTGCACATATTGAACAATAACATTTGAATCCATAAACAAATCTAACAATAGTTTGGAGGAATTCAGTCAATAACATGTATCTTACTGAATTATTATGTGACTACTAAAAATACATACTTCCAGATTCATTTACATAATTTACTTAGTCTGTTCCAGAGTCTGAATAATCTATGAGTAATTTCAAGGTAAGTGTAGAAGAGCTGGTTTGACCCTATTAATGAATATTTCCAATGTGTTTAATTGTAGAGTCCAATTTTGCAAAGGTTCCACGTCTAAATTGCATGCAAATGTTAACCTGACTTTTTGGATTGCTGGCTAATCTATTTTAATCAGTTTCCCCTTATTGAGGGATAATAATGTCCAAAGAATGTTTCTGGTATGTGAATATTACACGAAATGTAAAATTGAATCAGAATGTATGAATTTTATTTATATAACTTAATTAAAGAACATAGCAGGTTTTATGATAAGATTTATATTAACAAAACTGTGGATATTCAACTGTAGCAAATTTGTTGGGTTATTCCAACATACTTTCTCCTTCACAACTTAATTTAATTGAGGCTTGAAATAGTATTACTAAAATCCTATTTCATAGTCTCTATAGGATGGAAATAGGTTTTCCTTTTCTGCTCATTTGAAAAAATTAGAACAACTTCTGATAAACCAAGAATGAAAAGTAAGTCAACACCATTTCTGTTCTATTTTTAAGAGTATATTTAGAGTTGTCAGTTTTTCAGATGATCACTTACTGCATCCAATTTCTTCACTGAAAAACTTTATCCAAAAAGGTAATGAAAATTTTTCCCTAACTCTACTTGAATTATTTGGAAATCAGTGCTCTTATCAGTTACTGCTTACTAGTGAGAAAATAATTCACTTAGCTTCATAAAATAGCATGTTTCTACCAAAAATACTTTTAATACATTGGAAGGCCAGATGTGCCTCTCAGATGCCCTACAAGCTCAGTTTTGCAGTAAACAGCAGCATTCTTCATTTTAAATTTGGCTCTGGTCAATGCCAGGGCTCTAACTGTAGGACTATGTTTTGTTCGTGAGCCTCAAGGACAAGCTGAGGACACGGAATACTGCTTACAATTCAGACAGTTTGAGATGCGACTGAACAATGTGAGCCAATATCTTATTTTGTGACTCCTGATGTTGCAGCTTTGGAGTTATATTAGCTGGAAGATTTCATTCTTCACATTTCCTTTCAGCTCATGGTACATCTGAGTTCTTAACACCCATGAGAGAAGCTTCCGCCAAAATTCAGAGGCTTCAGAACGATTTCAAAGGTAACATCAGATAGAAGAATGGAAGGCAGAAAAGGGCTGCCATTACTTAATCATCACAACTGATTATTTAATCATCATAGTTTTTGATATTTAAGCACCAGGTTTTTACAACCTAACTATTTTGAGAGTTTTGTATCACTTGAGAAGGGAACACAGAAAAAAAAATATCTTGGATTCCATAAATAAATTGACAACTCTTCCTTAAGGCAAAAATAGGAATATGTGAGGCTCAGAAATACCATATGTTACCTAACAAGAAACAGAAAAGAGAGAAATTGAAAGTATATTTTTTTCATATAGGCAGGAGGACCTTTAGGAAAATATCTAAACAGAATCTGGGGATTTAAAATATATTCATTGGTTTAAAAATACATTATTTATCTCAATATATAGAAATAATTCCCAAGTAATATATGAAATGATTTATTCTCAGAATTTACCAAGAGTTAACTAAAGATATTTTCATGCATGTTTTATATTAAAAGTCTATAGTATTGCTTACTGTGGTTATTATATGATATTTTTACACATATAAATTTCTAAGGAACAAAAAGTACTGCTTCCACAAAAAATTAAAGTCAGAGACATTACAAATATTCTTTCTACTAAGCAGAAAAATTCCAAATAAGCCTTTTGACATATCCTTAAATTGCAAATAGGAGAATAAGAAAGCAGTTTTAAAATAAATGGTGAGAATATCTTTGCACATGTGCATGCATGCACACCTTCCTGCTGTGTGCCTGTACCTGTGTGTTTGTGTGTTTTCACTTAGAAGTTAAAGGGAAAGAGAGAAGTAAAAACAAAAGGAGAAGAAAAGAGGTACAGGGAGGAAGAAAAGGAAAGAACAGTTGAAAGGAAAGAAAAAGAAGGTGAGGGAAAGGGAGGGGATGGGAGAGGAGATGAGGGAAGAGGAGAGGAGAGGAGAGGGCCCTTAGTTAAGTTTCCTGATAAAGGAAATTTTCAGTTAAGGGTGTCCAATCAAGATATATTCTCTTATGTTCTTTCATTATATTCAATTTTGTTCAACTGGTATAACAAATTGTTCTATCTTAAAATGCAGATGAGATTGGTGAACAGGTGTCAGGGAGGGAAACCTAAAGACTCTCTAGCCTGCTTTTCAGAAAATTTGAAAATTTGAGTGACATGACTGATAACAACTTTCTTAATTACAACCACCTATCTTTAGTACCTACAAGGTACTAAGATATGGTCTAGTTGGTGTTTTTTTGTTTGTTTGCTTGTTTTGGTGGCACTGGGGTTTGAACTCTGTGCTTCATGCTTGCTAAGCAGGAGCTCTTCCACTTGAACCACTCCATTAGTGCTGTTTTAGGATCTCAGGAACTATTTGCCTGAACCAGTTTTGAACCTTGATCCTCCTGAGTAGCTAGGATTATATGCGTGAGCCACTGGTGCCAGACCATAGGTGGTGTTTGAGTCAGCTGCAGTGTTCATAACAGTTTTACAGAAGTATGACTATTCTCATGTTAGAAATGAGGCTAATGCTCAAAAAGGAAAAACAGCTTTTCCAGGATACATGACAAAATGAGAATCAGTATTTCAATTTAGATCTTACTGCCTCTGTCAGTCAACTCATGCTATATAGCACAGCAGGAGGAGAATGTGTCTTTTGTCATGTTGCCATGGAGTGTTTTGTTTTGTTTTGTTTATTAGAACACTAATCAATGACACTGCCATTCAGGTAATGTAAAGTTGAGGTTAGTGATCATGGTCTAAATCAAATTATATTCTCTGCAGGCCCACTATAAAAGGTCATCTCAGGTGGTATCCTGTGATATCTTCCTGACACAGGAAATACTTAGTTCTCTGCATTTTCTTTAAAAGCTTTCCTATGGTTTGGATATGGTTTGAGTATTCTCTCAAGGCTTATGAGTTGGAAGCTTGGTCCTCAGGGAAGTTATGGAACATTTAAAAGATGGGGCCTAATGGGAGGTTTAGGTCAATTATGGATATGCCCTTGAAAGGGATTAAGGACTCCAGTAAATTCTTAAGAAAGAATTATTATAAAAGGATAACCCTAATCTCACCTACTCTCTCCTCTGGCTTCCTTTTAGAGATGAAAAACCTTCCCATGCTCTTCTACCACCATCCAATGGGCACTTGCCAGACCCTGCAATCTCCAAAATTGTGAACTAAATTCATTTAGTTCTCTCTCTTTTCTTAAAAATAAAGTTAGCTTGTCTAAGGTATTTTGTTAAAGCAATGAAAAGCTGACTAAAGCAGACTCTAAGACTTAAGAAGTATGTATGACAACTTTACAACTAACAGTTACTTGATGAAGAAGGAACCAAAAGAAACAAATCTGTGATAGAACACAGAAAACAATTACATTAATATCAAAAGTTATGGTGTGGGAAACCTGGGGCAGAGGGGAAGGGAACAGGGAACTATAGAAACTGATGTTACAATATATTTTTTTAAGCACAGAGGAAAAGGTAGCATATATTTATATTGTTTAATCATATTTGTGTAATCTTATTTATATGACTTAAATGCCAATTATTCCTATGTTTATAGTGATTTAGAGAGTCAAATTTTCAAACTGTGCTTATGACTTAAATACTAAATATGCTTTAGAAACTTTATATGTAAGTACATAAATATCTGTATATACAGAGAGGGATCTATATCTTTATATACATATATACATATTTATACACACATATATACATGTATACATACACACACACATATATATGTTCCTGAATTGCAAAAAACTATTTGTTATCTATCCCAAGCATAGAAAAGAACGGTTGACAAATCTTTGGAGACTTTGAATGTTAAAAAATGGAAACTGCTATTGTCTCTGTTACTTATTAATAAAGAAAACATATAATGCTAATATTATTGGTTGCTGATTATCTCCAATATCTAAATTAATTGATGGTATAACATGAAAAATGATTATAAATTCAGAGCTGGTGTAAAGGTCTACTCCCATCAACAGGTAATATTTAATTTTGCATAAGCCTGCCAATTGTAATGTACTGTTGGTTTGTGTTTTCTCATTGTAAAGCAAGATTATATATAGCTATATTGACGAAAATGGGAAGAAAAAAATTTGAAGGTGGTGGTTCATGCTCATCAAAGTTGGAGAATTAATAGCAATTGCTAGAGCCCAAAACACAATAACTTCCCCTAGTGCATCAGGAAAATAAAACAATGCCTTTTCCAGTCAAAGGTTTCTAGTATGTGAAGATAAATGATTATAATAATATTCAGCATTTTAACCAAAGATCTCACAGTATTTTATAAACTGTAGTTTGTCGTGGTTTCAAAATGAAATAAAAATATGGATTCAGGATCAGGTGAAAAACTTAAATAGAACAAGATGTTCTATTTTATTAAATGAAATTATATTTCTACTTTCAGAAGCTTCTGGTGTCTAGAGTACATTCTTTTTAACAGCATTCAGAATAGCTGTGACTTTGTTCAGTTATCATATTGCATAAAATATAATAGTTTATCTTATTTGGGTATTACTAAGGATATGAACAAAGTAGATATGTGGTTTATAAGAAAAATACAAAAAAGATATTCATAACATGATTATATGATCCTATTTATAAAAGAAATTCTATCTATATGTCTGTATTCACATACGTAAATGACTGTACATATGGTCTGAAAATTTATTTATAATATATTAGCCATGATTACCTCTGATAGGTAGACTAACATGTAAATTTTTGAAAACGTTCTTTTGCTACTCCACATTTTTTGTGATTACATATTTCACTTATATAATAGAAAAATAACAAAAAACAGAAAACATGTATAACAAGATAATATTTAAATACAAAAAAGAGGATGATTCATAATTAATATTCAAAAGGCTATAAACCCTTTATACATTATGATGTCACTTGTAATGACTATAGCAGTAACATATTAGTCAATGACTGTTTATGTTTTGAGGGTGTCTTGATATATTCAGATATTGAAATGTACTTTTCAGTTAATTGGATTACAATTCTGTGCTATGATCCTAAAATTCTCAGTACAAGTATTTTTTAAAAACAAATCTAAGTCCTCAAACAAGATTTTTTACTGTACCATTAAGAATTTCTCTCAGAAGTTAGTGAGAGGGCCAATCAATTCATATGACCTTTGAAAACTTACTTAGAAGCTTTCATATATTAAAATATACCACACAGTTAATTTCAGATCTTCTGGGATTTCTCTCTGACTCCGTAGAACTTGAATCTGCAACCACCACACTGGCCATGTCATTAACAATGCAAACATTTGGCAAAATTCCCTATCTAAAAGCATTTTATGTTAATGCTCTTAAAGATACTTTACAAAACAAGGCCATCTTGTTATTTCTACATAAAAGGAAAGTATTTGCATATAATTCCAAGAATACTTGTTTCCCACATATCTTAGTTGGAAGAAGCATAGGCAAGAGCTTTATAATCACATTTTTATAGAAGACTTGCAGACAGAGAAATGCCTAACCAAACTGTACCTGTCTATGTGCTGAGCATTCCAATATATTTCTTGTAACCAGAACTACTCAGAGTGTTTCATAAGTGTTAATCCATGGCTTTGCAACTTCTTTTTCCTCTTTTCAAATTCAGTGCCTCAAATCACATTCTTGTTATTGTTTTTGAATTTTCTTTGAATTGGTGGCTCATCTGGATTTCCTTTTCTCTTCCTTTTCCAAATTCCTATTCTCTAACCCTTCTGCTTATTTTTAATTTTTTAAATCATACTTAAACTATACTTTATAATGGGAAAACCATACAAGTACAGCCTCCTCCACAGGACTGCTATGTGCTTCAGGTGCCACCCTTCTTAAATATGGATTTGATTCTTTGTAGGATAGATTTTGTTGCAGGTGTGAGGGATTGTTACCATGACTGTCAATAACATCTTGGTAACTAGCGCTGGCACAATTGCCAAAGCATTAGATTCAGGACTTGTCATGATCAAGCTGCTATAGCTTGTGGAGGCTGGAATTACTAAATAATACCTAGAAGTCCCATATCTCAGGAAATGATAAAAATGTTTGGTGTTATGGCTTGGTTCTTAAATGTCCCCCAAAGTCTATGTCCTGAAGGGTTGGTCAACAGTTTGTGGTGCTAGAGGCACCACAGAAGGTGCTAGAGGCACCTTTAAGAAGTGGGGTATAGTGACAGGAAGTTAGGTCATTCTGGGTGTGCCTACACAGGAACCCTGGCCCTTTCCTCTCTCTCTTTTCCTTCTTGGATGGCATGAGGTGCTCAGGTTTGAACTATGACATAGTCTATGTCCTCATGATCTGCTTTGTTATTGGCCCAAAGCATTGAGGCCAAGTAACCACAAACTTCAGTCCTCTGAAACCATGAACTAAAATATATCTCTCTTCCTATAAGTTGATTATCTCATGTATTTTGTCACGGCAATGGAAATCTGACTAATAAAGTCTTGATGTATTTGTTCCCAACAAATATCTATACAAGACTACTTGAACTGCTCCTATATGGCTAGACTTGTAAGGGTCAGTGGAACTTCCTGAACATCAGAAATGATTCTCATTCATAGTTAACATACTCTACTGTGCATACGTAGGATAAGCATTTCATACGTCCACAAGTGTGTGTTATTGTCTTTACTTTGTTAATGGTGCTCATCTCTCTTCTGGAAGCCCTGACTAGTCTATTTTTAGATATTTTACTATGCAAATAATTTTGCACATTACCAATGATATAGATTATTATCTGCCCACTAACCTGAATTTGTTCTTGATATGTTTCAAATAATAACATGAAACTGATATTAAGACTCAGAACTATTCTGATAGAAATCTATGGTGAAGTTACTAGGATAATAAAAATACAGGTGATGATTTTGTGATGCCAGTTTTGTCCACTGATCTTGAAGTTTTAAGATGAGTGAAGTCTTGGCATGTGTTCCAGGATTAGAGTTTTTGGTGAATCATAAAGGCCATACAATGAACTTCTGTGAGTTGTCTTGCCAATAAATTAAAATCATTTGCAAAGATTAGCTTTTGGTAAGGTAATTTATCTCCCTCTTCACTATCATAATACTTTTCCCACAGAATTTCTTGCAGTGTTCTGGCTAAAATGAACTTTAAACATGTTAAACATATTTCCTGACCTTTAGCTATTCTAAGGCACAATTGCCAGAAAAGTCACCAATGCTAGATTTTATTTCATTCTAAAACATCATTTTGTACTGAACTTTACATCAAGTTTGAAAGTAAACACCTACATATTTTCTGTTTTCCATATCCCATTTTTTCCAGAAAAGACAAATGCAAGCATAAATTTCTCAAAAATGATTCAGAAAGCCAGGAAACTACAAAAACTAGTATATCAAACATCCATGTTCTTACTTTTTCAAGTAAAAAAACCAAACTTAACATTTTTATAAAATTACTTTCATTTTATTTTTATAGAAGTTAGAGTCCCGAGGTTCAGCTATGAAATTCCATTCTTCTAAACCCGTAGGCACAATCACCATGAAATTGATCTGTATCCTCTCTTTTATTCAGTTTTTCCACCTATGTAACTGGGTTTACATTTATTGACATCATGTATTTGCAAATGGCATCCACAGAATTATCTGTAACTTATTTCTTTATTCAATATCATATCTTTTGAGGTCTATTAGACTTAGATAATTTAAGCTACATATGGTATTCCACGTATAGTGTCCTCTAAGTCATTCCAGTCCTCACATATTGAAAATAAGAATCAACATCCTTGTGACCATATCCTACATCATTTGTGCAAGAATTTCCTTAGAAATGAAATTTCTTGGTTCTATGGCATGTGTATAAATTTGTTGGCTGTATCTAATTTCTAATTTGTGCTAATTTATGCTTCCATTAGAATTATGTGAAATTTCTATTTACATACCTCCTTTTAAATTGGGTTGGCAAGATATTTCAACATTTCCTGATCTGGTTTATATGAAATGATATCAGACTATGTTTTCAAATTGTCCTATACTGATTCCTGAGGTGACTGAGGAAGTATATATTTTTTGATCATTCTGCTTTCTCTTTCTTCCATATCTTTTGTAGTTCTGGCATTTGACTAAGAGCCTCATGCTTGCTAGGCAGGTGCTCTACCACTCGAGCCACTCTACCAGTCCTGCTTTCTCTTTCTTTGCACTGTTTATGTCCAATAATATGTCTGTTTGTTATTTGTATTTTTTAAATGAAATATTTATTTATGTATCCTGCAAACTAAATTTTTTATTTAAGTTTTATGGGTCTGAATTTTTTGAATTTTAAAATAAAATCCTTAATTTTGATACAAGTTTTTTATTACTTTTATTATTTATGTGTTATGGGTTTTCATGAAGTTTATTTCTAATCATAGATCAGAAACATTTATATATAGTATCATTGTACCATTTTTATAAAACTTTGATTTGTCACATATTTAATATGTTTGTGTTTTCCTGCTTCCATATGGAAAGATGTTCATCCCAGCCCTTCACCTATTCATCTATAAAGTCTTTCCCTTGAGTGTGAAAACCTTACACATGAGACAATTTCTGTCATCTAAATCTACCTTGTGTGTCTTTTCATGAGCACTATTTGTTCATTACAGTGAATTCACGTAAATCTTTTCATGACTTGAATTTACCTCACTATGGAAACCTTCCACATTTGAATCATGTCAGTGATTTATAACAATTGAGTATTTATGAGTACAAATTTCATTGTATCATTTGATAGTCATTAATATTTGTTTTGTAATTTTGTATCTATTGGTATGAAATATACTTTAAGGCTCATATGCAATATTAAGGAAAAGAAGGTAAACATGTATTATAAGGAATTTTATGATCACAATAAAATAAATACCAAAATGCTTTCTAGTACTATGTGTACATTTTCTCACTGTGTGTTTAAATTGAAGAATTTCATACTTTAAGGATAAAGTTAAACCTCTTAGCACAACAGTGATGCTCTTGGAGATGGGTCGGCCTCTCTCTGTCCCTTTGAAATATCCACTCTAACTTGCATCCTATGCTCTTTTCCAAAAAAAGAAAAAAACAAAACCGGAAAAGTTGATTTTTCTTTTTGGTGTGTTTTTGACAGTTCGCTTTATCTCTGAAAAAGATCCATTTTTCTTAGGTCTATATGTCACTAATCTTTTTTTTCCAGAAAATTTGCATGACCTTTCCACCTGGCCCAAAACACTGTAATGATACTGTGTCTGTTATTTCATCTTTTAAGAATGCTTGCTTGGTTTGAGTGTAGGAACGAAAAGTTTAGTTTGCTAATTTCTGTGTTTTATGCATTAAAAAACAACTTTATGGTACTACATTCTGTATATTAATGTAACACATATTTACTAATCAATGAGCAGAAATGTATGCATATTGGGAGATATAAAGATATATAAAATATTAGAACTCTGTTTACAGTTGATTGGGGCTATAGATATATTCATATAAAATTAATTGCCAATCACAGTAAGTATAATGAGCAAAAATACCTTTCACAAATAAAACTTAAAATTATTTTCCCACTAAAATAAGAATAGTATATTATGTGAACAATCCACAGCCATATTGAAGAGGAAATTATATCAGAAAATGCAAGTAAAACAAAACGAAATAAATTTTAATAGATGTTATGATGACTTCTAAATATTATTGGCTATATGGTTGGTGTATACTCCTTTAATTTGTGTGTAAATGTAGGTATATGTAACTGTTCCACACACATATCTATATCTATATCTATATAAATACAGACAGACTGAGATGGAGACAGAGAAAAATGAGAATGTAGAACATTTTCCTCCATAAATTACATGTAGTCTATTTTAATGACAACAGAGCATTTAGCTTTCTGAGTTCTGCCTGATATATTTAACCAATCCCATATTAATAAATGTTTTCAGTGTTTACAAGATGGTGCTTATTGCTATATAATAATGAAGAACTTTCTGACTGTTATTGAACATTCAAAACGTATTTCAAACAATGACGTTTCTGAGTTACATATTATGAATGGTTTTAATATATAGGATGCACATTGCCAAATTACTTTTTTTGAATTTTCTATGAATTCACACTTGATTGACAGTATAATAAAGTACCATGTCCAGCACTAGGTATTAAAAAAATAAATTTCTGGGGTTAAAGATTAAATTTCAAGGAACATAACCATAACTCTCTAATCCATCAGGAATTTATTTTGGTATAAAAATGTGATGTAGGTTAGCCAATTATTCTACTGCCATTTGACTAATCCATTTGGTCATCCTTCCTATTTTTAAATGATCAATTTAAGATTAATTAACTAAGTAATTATGCATAATTACCTTTGCCTCTAACCTTTCATCACCCAATGCCTTGACCTATGCATATACTTGTTACTATACTGTTTCACTGGTTATGTGTTCATGAACTTTTTAGTGATTGTGAGAGAAAAATCCTCCCATGATTTACTACTTTAATTATAAATGTGTTTGCACCCAAATGAAGTTCAACATTATTTTGTCAAGTTTACTTGGTAAAGTTAAAATTTGGACAAGAATTGTCTTATGTGCATGTGTAAAGAATTGAGGAAATAAGGATATGAGGAAATATTGAAATATTTCTCTTCCTATTTATTTAAGAAAAGAGGTATGTTTGTTTATTTTTATCCTAACTTTACATTTCATAGAAAATAGAAGTAGCTTCCTTTCCATAAGGGCCTAGGGAAATTTATTTCAGCATTTTTCTGCTGTGTTGTATGGCTTGTTATTTTAGATTTTATGCATTTGTTTCATATAAAATTGATTTCCCTATTACTATCCGTTAAGCTATGCTAATGTACAGATAATATATAATAGGCTTTTAGTTAGTTGTCTGACATTTCCAAGTTAGAAAATCATTGTGAGCAATTAATACTTACATTCCTCTACTGGCTATAAATCTGTGGGGTTGTTTTGCATTTTGTTTACCTGAGTCATTGTATTAGAACTTTCAGAAGAATGTTTTAACAATGATCATATCTTGCCCTAAGTTAACTGGAGACATTTTCTATGCTGAGCCATTTGATAAAGGCTTACTTCTGCCTTAATTAAGGGCATAATATGTTAAAGAATTACACAAGTTATTTCACCATTCTCCTGCTGTTTTCCTTGCTTCCCTCAAATTGTTTTGGAGTTGTTTCTGAATGAATTTGCTTTCAATGCTTGATCATTAACTATAATACTAACTTTTATTTTGGAATAATGTTTGCACATTTATTCATAGTTTGCAAACATTTTTTAATTTAAGGATGCATACCAAATATTGGCATTCATCAATATAATTGCATGGCTTTTCTCCCTTGACCTACTCATATGGGACTTTACATTAAAATATTTTCTAGTATTGAAATATCCTTTTTTTTTAATTGATGAGCCCTATGTACTTGCCCTTTAATTAGAATTTTTAATGCTTATTTATGTGTGAGGTAATTTTGTTATTTGTACATCTCAGGTTCTAGTATCAATTTCTATAGATGATATCAAAGAAGTTAAACTGTAAAATAACAACAATATCTAAAATTGATTGTTTTAATATTGCTTGAAATTTACCAGTAGAAAAAAGGCCATTACTTTATGGAAAAAAATTTTATAATATAAAGTATTTGTGAAATTCTCCCACTTGAAATGCAAGTCACCACAGTTCATATGAAAATATCTTCTCTGTGTTTACTTCTTTTAGAAAAATAATAGGGTAAAATCTTTCTTTCAACTACCATTTAAGAAAATACAAGTCTATGAATAAGAAATAAATGAAACTTCACAGGTAAGAAATAAAGGAAAGAATTTGAAATGAGTATCCCACTGTCATTTTGAAGACTGGATTATACAGTGACCTTAATGGTACATTTAAAAGAACACATATTTCTAGTTATATGAGGTGATAAAAAAATCACTCATTTTTGTACATGCAAACCATCAAAATGTATATTACTCAAGCTCATAATTTTCAGAGCTATGTTTATTAATGTCTTCATTAAATTAGAAATATGTATTTTAATAAAAACATTGCTAACACAGCATGTGTTCTGACACTCAGCCATCAAAAGTATGTAAAAATGTATAAAAGTATATAGTGATAGCAATTTTTCAGTTTTTTTCTTTCCTGTAGATCTACATTATCTCTATTTCCTTGTGCCTACAAATTATATAAGATATGCGAACATAGGAGAGAACAAGATGATGAAGTATTCTCATGCCATGCCTAATGTGAGCATTTATGGTTACAGTCCATGGAAAGATAGAATCATAAATAAAAAACAAAGATTATAACCTAAGAATCAAGGATAATGTTTGAATGCTTCATAATTGCAAAGGCAATAATAGACCTGAAGGACTTGACAGAAGTAAGATTAAGTGAGAGTTGATGCTGTGAGCGACAAAAATATGCAGCAAAATGTACACACAGCCAGGAATGAAATCTGCTTCTGCTTCCATGAGTGCTGGTCAGTGCCCTCATACCTTTCCTGAGCAGGGCAGGTTTCAAGGGGATCCTCCAATTGCATGTCCTTAACAGTTCTTATTAATAAGACAATGTTTGCTTTATTTGTTTGCAATTTTTGAAAGAAAATATTAGCAAAGCAAGGAGACAAATATTATTTTAGAAAGTGAAAATGAATTTAAAGGTAATCTATGTATAATATTAATAACAGTATGGCAATAAAACTAGGCTAATTTGAAGCAGAAATGGAAGTTGAGCAAAATTCAGAAAACAGACAAGCAAGTAGGTAACACATTTAGGCAAATAAAAATATAGCAAAAGAAAAGAAAAGACATAAAAGACATAAAAGAAAGTTAATTACAATTCAGTTAAGTATGTTTCTGTATGTCAGGAAACATGCCTGGAATTTTCATCTGCATTATACATTTTAGTACCCAAAATAGCCATGTGATAAAATTTTAGCTTTATTTATATGTAAGAAAATTAGGGGCTCAGAGAACAAAAGTAATTCATCATTACCAAGTATTTGCAAACTTCGGAGTTTAATCAGTCAATCCTATGATAGTTTGTATTTTAAATGACAGGCTGTGAACATATTTTGCTTAGCACAGAACTTGCTTTTTTAAATTTTTCATTAGTGCCCAACACTTTTAAACAAGAAGTTTATACACTTTGTAAGCTATCATATAACTGTCAATACTGAACCGATATTCCCTTACACCTGCAGGTTGAAGAATCCAGGTAAATGTAGCCCCACAGGCAGGTTGTCCTTCCTGTTTCCTAAGACCCCACCACAGCTACGGGCAGGTGCACCTGGTTCTCCCTGAGCCAACTAACACCTTTATATCACTCTGACTCCCGAGGCTCACATCTGTACTGAAAAGAATGGCTGCTAGAAAATACAGTACAAAGGAGAAGTGATTCAAAACTCATCACAAATTCATAACAACACGTGTGATAGTTACTTTAAAAAAAGATTTAAAATAAAAATAAAATTGAAGAAAATAAAGGATTTCAGTACCGTTAAAAAATCCAAATCCATTGAATTGATACACAGATATTAAAATAAT
The DNA here is from genome assembly GCF_047511655.1 of Castor canadensis. Lineage (NCBI taxonomy): Eukaryota > Metazoa > Chordata > Mammalia > Rodentia > Castoridae > Castor > Castor canadensis. Next base: position 60,814,499 of record NC_133398.1, read on the forward strand.
GTAGATTTTATTTTGTGATTATTCTGTCATTGGAAGCTCTTTGAACTTTAGTTCAAGTAAAATGTATGTTTTCTTTTATTTACATCACTTCATTAGGAAACCCCATTGGAATAATTACCTTGGAATTTGTCATAATTGTAAAGTGGGAAAAAAAAACACATGTAATGTTATGATGGCTGAAAATCTCCTCATGCACAAAAGCAGTTTCATTGTAAAACATCCTTTTTGTTAATTGTTTCCTGTAAGTATGTATGCATGAAACATACATGAAAATCACTAACTCTAAGTAATGAATTTTTAGATACTTGAGAACATAAAACGTGTGTTGATGGTTAACATATTTTAGAAATTTGGGAAGACATTATGTTATTTCTTTATGGTACATAATCTAAAATGGGCCTGGTGATGCACGTCTGTAATAGCATCTATTCAGAAGGGGGCAGGTAAGAGGATTATGGTCCAATGTAACCTGAACACAAACAAAGAACATGTAAAAAACAAATTAAAGCATTTAAAGTTCCTTGTGTTTATTAATACTGTTGGAAAGAGAGCCAGACAGAGGGGGAAGGCAGGAGAAAAGGAGAAGGTGGTGAGGAGTGAATATAATGTAAGTATAGCCTACTAGAACTAGCTATAAAGTAAAATAAAGGGAGCAGTGAAAGAAGCAAGAAGTAAGAGAAGTCAGAGTAAGAGTAATAGAGGAGGTGAAATTGGTCAGAATAATATATGCATTGAAATACCACAATGATGTGGAAAAGTTGCAGTTAATATATACTCATAAACTTTTTTAAAACTAAAGGAAAATGGTTGGGGATAAGGTTCAAGTGGTAGAGTTCTTGCCTAGCAAAGGTAAGGTCCTGAATTCAAATGCAAGTACCACCAAAAAAAGGTTGTAATCTATTATTTATACTGAGTATCTTGATTTTGTAGTTAAAATAGGTCTTTAATTATGACATTCTAGATGCAGTTATTATTATTAATCTAATTTCATTATTGGAAACTGAAAAAACATAATTCAGATTTCTAAAAAGGCTTTTAAATTGCTTGTTGGTTTGGTTTGGTTAATTTTGAAAGGGTAGTGGTTGAATATAAACCTAAAAATCAAGATGCCTGGATTCAAATCCTGTTTTTGCCTTTTATTAATTGTGTGATATGAAGCAAAGTATTTAAATTTTATTAGTTCCTCTTTATAAATCTTATAATGATAGTCATAATACTCCTCTTACAGAGTACTGAAAGAAATAAAATTAAAAAGTACACATAGTAAAATATTTAGTATATTTTAAGTACTTATTAAGTATTTACTATTATTATAATTGTTTCCTTAATTAACATACCCTAGAAATTGACAAATTTTTCTATTACCTCAGAGGTTAGAGATAATAGAAGAAAAATATAAAATAAAAAAGAATTCTGTATTCATTCTTGTGTAGTGTATATGTCAATCCTACTCAAGTTCTTATTTCTCTAACTCTCTCATGCATGTCCTTCCCTTAGTGTGAGCAGTGTTTCATAATATTGCTACATTTGTTTTAGGTCTGTATTTCACAAATGAGAGAGTACCTGTGGATTTTGACCTTCTGAACCTGGCTAATATCACTTAAGCTAATGTTCTCCAGTTCTATCCATTTACCTGAGAATGACAAAAATTTCATTCTTTGTGGCTGAGTAAAATTCCATTGTATATAAATACCACATTTTCTTAATCCATTTGTCAGTATTGGGGGCATCTAGGCTGTTTCTATAGCTTTGCTTTTGTGAATAGTGCTGCAATAAACATAGGTACACAGGGGCTTTTTTTTGTAAGCTGACTCACAATCCTTGGGGTATATCCTTAAGAGTTGTATTGCTGTAACATATGACAGGCTGATTTTTTAGTTTTGTAAAGAGCTTCCATATTGTTTTCCATTGTGGTTGTACTAGCTTACAGCAGTATATGAGGGGTCCTTATCTCTGCATCCTCACCAACATTTGTTGTCATTTGTGTTCTTAATGGTAGCTATTGAAGCAGGAAAAAGGTGGAATCTGAATATGGTTTTGATTTGCATTTCCTTTACAGCCAAATGGTGAGCATTTTTTCATGTCTGTTTTAGCCAATTTTATTTCTTCCTTCAAAAAGACTCTGTTCAGTTCATTTGCCTATTAATTCATTGGGTCATTGATTTTTTGAGAGTTTAGTTTTTTTAGCTCCCTGTATATTCTGGTTATCAGTCCCTTGTCAGATGTGTATAGCTGGCAAAGATTTTCTCCCATCCTGTGGGTGGCCTCTTCAATTTAGAGACCATTTCTTTTGTTGTGAAGAAGCTTTTTAATTTCATGTAGTTCCATTTGTCAATCCTTTCTCTTAGTTGCTGACCCACTTGAGTTCTACTGAGGAAGTTCTTGCCTATTGCTACTGCTTCCAGTGTCTTCCTTGCACTTTACTGTACTAGCTTCAAGGTTTCATTTCTTAATATTAAGGGCCTTTTTTCTTATTCTTTATTTTATTTAATAAATATTTTATTATTGATAGAGTTAAAGTCTTTAATGAGACACCAAAAATCTTTATAATGATCCATAGCACAAGAGAATTACATCATCTTTAATTCACTTGGAGTTGATACTTATACAGGGTGATAAACGTGTACCTACTTTCAGTTTTCTCTCCTTCTCTTCTGTCTTTCTCTCTCACTATTCTTCCCCTCTCTTTCTCAGAACATACAAAAATAAATTAATTTTAAAAAATGAGACACTCAGGGGATGAAGTCTTTCAGTTATAGGTTATGAAAACAATGTCAAGAGCTGTAGGAAACAAGTTCATTACATTTTCCTATTATGTTGACAGATTGGTTTTTCACAATTTTCCCACATTTGAAAAATTGCTCATCCCTGACAACAATATAATTCATAAATTGATTTTCTCTCAAAAACATGCAAACAGTTTTAGTTATTTTTGTTACTTATAACATTATATAGTAATAACCGAATAGTCATTTTGAGATGATTAGAGAAAACTTCTATAGGATATTATTCAGTAAATAATTATGCTCCTAATTTTCAATTGACACATGTATAAAACAGGAGAATCCCAAGAGCTAACAATGGCTTTCCACTAGAGTATGCGAAGCATTTGATAAGTGAGAATCAAGTTCAAACTACAGTATTTGGTAATATAAACAACCTTTATTTCTGTCTTCATCTAATATCACTTCCTTCTTGTTCAGTGAGCTATAATTACTTTGGCAACCCAGAGTTTCTGTGTTAATGTTTCTCTGCCAAAATCGTCCCTTCCTATACTTGTCCAGTAAGAGAAGAATTGATAGAATAGATATCAAATATTAATATTTTAGTTTTCTCCTTTTATTGTTGTGCTGGGTGGGGTTACATTGTGGCATTTACAAAGGTTCTTACAATATATCAAACATAACATACTTAAATTCACCCTCTCCACTGCTCTTCTTTATCCCCCATTCCAATTCCTGGAATAGTTTCAACAGGTATCATTTTTGCATTTACATATATGTGTACACACTTTTTGCACTGCATTCACCCTTCTACTCCCTTTTGCCACCACCTCCTGCCTCTCACTGGTGCCAGCCCTCCCTGATTTTGTAGAAGAAAAAAGGTAAAAAGAAAAACATGAGGAGTAAATTAAATGAAAATACATTATACTTATGTATGGAAAAACTCCCAGCTACACAAGAAGTTTCCTTTTCTGCATTCTACCCTAGTCACTTTTTTATGGTAGTTTCAACCAGATTAAGATTTCTATATTCATTCTTGTATAGAGAGTTTATCAACCATATTCAAGTTCTTAGTTTCCTTCTTTTACCCTCCATCTTCAGATTACCCTCAAAAAGCTACATACTTCTAGGCATTCTATACCATTGCTTCTTTTGTTTTAAAAAAAAATTTATTTGCATTACTTGAAAATCTTCAATGTAGTTTTATTATTCATTTTAAGTTATCTAATTAATAGATCATAACCTTCATGAAGACAAGATCTATTTTTGCCTTCTTCACCATTACATCTGAAACACAGAAATATCATGAGTCCTGCAAATAGTAATCCAACTGCAGGTCAAACCATCCATCAACCTCTACTTCTTCATAATGATAATAGTAAGATTAAGTTCCTTTTCAATTTTACCACCTCATATGGAATAAACTCTTCATGAATAACAAAGCTAATTTTAAATATGATATTGTTATGCTGAATACAATGACAAATAGAGATAAATTCTAAGAGGGAGGTGTAATCAACTACATGCAGAGCAGATGTGTAGAAAGGAGCAAAATGTGTAGACTCAATTGTGTGGTAAAATTGTATGATAGAAATAAAACCTTAGCTTTTGTGCTTACATTTTATAAGTTGGGAGAAGAACTTGGATATGCAGACATGAGCTGTTCAAAACTATCTCAGCCAGAAAGAATGAGCAGAGATATAGACATGAACAAGAGTCTTAAATTATGAGGGTCAATTTTAAATATCGTTCCTATGAGAAGGGAGAAATTTGTGTTGGGCAGTGAGTGGAAAAGTTTGGACAAGTAAAGCATAACAGATAATCTGAAAGTCAGATAGAAAAGTCCAAAATTGACACAATTATCTTAGATCTACCCTTCTTTATGACCAATGCCACTCCATGTAATCTTTACAACTCTGTCATCTGCCATAACTTTAACAGTCTGATATTCTCAAGAGATATTCTTAAGATGCACTTTTATGCATCATTGTACTCCAACATTAGCACAGTTTCTGATGTCTACTAAACACCAAAAATCTTGAATGTATGAAAATCAACCATGAGAACCCTATGAATATTTTTGAGTGTCAAGGTGGTAAGAGTTGAGAAAAACAGGCAGAGATCAGGCAGAGATAAAATTCAAACAGGAAATATAGCACAGGAAATTTGCAACTGAAGTATTTTATCTATTTATTTTAATATATTATTGTTGTATTGGGGGTACATTGGAACATTTATAAAAATTCTTATATAAGAGTTGAATTCATCCCCTCCATAATTCTCTTTTATCCTGTCTCCCCCCAGTTCTGTAGTAGTTTCAGCATTTCTAATTTTTTCATTTTAGATATAGAGTTCTATGATGTCAGTTTTTTCAGCAGTTTGAATTTATGAATTGTTTTTTATTTTCTATTACATCTATCTCCACTGTAGTCTTTTTTCTTTTTCTTTTTTTGGTGGGACTAGGATTTGAATTTATGGCTTCACACTTGCCAAGCAGGCACTCTACCGCTTGAGCCACACCCCTTGTCCTCATTTTTCCATTTTCATACATAAGTACATAATATTTCCACTACTTTCACCATACTATACCCTTTCCTTATATCTTCCTCCTTCCATTGGAACTCCTTGATGGCCTGTTTTACCTTCTTATTCTCTGTTTTTGTAAAAAGGCATTCTTGTTTATTTAAGATAACTATGCAGGGAGTTTCATTATGTCATTTGCATGTAAATATGTATTAAAGTGGAGTGACTCAAGTGGTAGAGCACTTGCCTAGCAATCGTGAGACTCTGAGTTCAAACTCCAGTGCCACACACACACACACACACACACAAAGTAGTAACTGAGGTAGCACATATTTTTTGTCAATGCTGACAAATAAGAATAGAGCAAAAGGAAAATTATGAAAACTTCCTGTAAATAAACACTATTCAAACCTAATCAACATGTTGGATGTGTAAAACAGATTAAAACTAAACTTTAGGGAGCAATGATACAAGTAGTTATGGTTTTTGGGGGGGTTAGGAACTGTAAAAAGCATAAGCAATTACATATTTGCAATAGAATTTGCATGTTGAATGTCTTTTAAAGGTTCATGCGTTGATACATTTGCCCCCAGCATGGTACTACTTGGAGGTGCAATAGAGGTTTGAGAGGTAGGATCTAGTAGGATGTCTTTAGGTCTTTGGGAGCATATCCTTGAGGGGACTGTTAGACTCCAACCTATTTTCTCTCTTTATTCTGCTACCTAGCTCATGAGGTGAGCTATTTGCTTTGCCCTCTGTTCTACCATTGTGTGTTGCCATCAGCAGAGGCCCAAAGTGATAGAGTCATTTTATATTGGCATAGAAACCTCCACAACTAAGGACCAAAATACATTTTTTTATCTTATAAATTAATTGCCTCAGGTATTTCAATACAGTGACAGAAAGAAAATACAGTTTTTGAATCTAGATAGGAACACAGTCCACAGATATAAGATTTGAATCTTTCATTTGCTAATTCCAGGGTGTGAAATTTCAGCACAGTATAATTTCTCTAATACATCATCAAATTATGGACCATATTAGATGCATGATATAAATCATTGAATTAAGGGTTAGGTATATTTCAAAGTCATCTGAAAAAGAGATTAAAATTATGATTTATCTCACCATTCACCTGTGGTTCTTTTTCTGTACACTGTAACATACCAGATGTGGAAGAGAAAAAATTTCACTTGATTCCACCAAAAATAATCTATTGATCTTTGTTTTATACTAAACTTCATTGGTGTTTTCAAACTAAAGATAGTTTATGTTTCTTCAGTTAAGACTCAAAAAATAAATATCAGGTATCCTTGACTTTTTTCCTCTGTTTCTCTTGCTCCTTCCATCTATCCCTCATTTTCTTCTGTTGCTATTCCCAAAACTGTAAATAAAAAAATATTTTCACCTTATTACATGAAACAATTTGTCTTATTCCAATCTCTTCAACAAAACCAACTTGATGACTAATACAAAGGTCTAAAGACAACCTTGATGATCTTGATGCAGTAGACACAGAGATATACTTTACTCAGATCCTCCCTCAGGAAGGACTTGTTCACAGTTATAATGACCGTGCTTGGTTGGTAGCTACTAGCTCTTCCTGTCTTTAGGGTCCATAAACCTTCAAGCTGAGATTTCATTTCCTCAGAAAATAAAAAATGTAGCAAATTGATGATGGTACTTGCAAGAGGCAGTAATTTACAAGTAAGGTGGGACACTTTGAAGGGGCAAACTTTACTCTTGAGCTCACCATTTGGGTGGCAGAAATGTGTCAGATCTATAGCATGGCCTAAAAATTTATCCTGCACAATCCTTCTTTCTACCCTTTTCTTCCACTGGTTTTATTACTAAACAATCCTTTTGAACTCCTAGTTTCATCTTAATATCTGCTTCCTAGAAATATCAACCTTTGGCAGTTTTGTCAGGAATAATATAAGAAAGCTAGTGCTGGGCTGGGATTTTGCCAGACCTGTTAACTCACAATCCATCTGTAAATGAAAACCATGATCATGAGAATAAGTGATGTGCAAAGAATTCTAGGAATATGGTGTCAGATTGATTCTCAAAAATTTTATCCTTGGTGAGCTAGGATAGCATGTAAATGGAGGTGATTGCAGTGTCATAATCCAGGTATCTAAAATGTAGGTACAGAGTGTGAATACAAAAATAACATGAATGTATGATTATTGATGAGTTGCTTGGATTTAGACTAATAATAAAAAGCTGAAGGCTATACAGAAACAATTTCAGGCTAAGCTTGTGATGGTTAATCTTGACTATCAAATTGTTGGATTAAGAAGCATTTAGAAGATTAATAAGAAAGGCTTGTGGGTATGTCTGTGAGAGCATTTACAAAGAGAAATAACTAAGGGGTGAAACCCACTCTGATTCTGGGCAGCACTTTTCCATAGGTAGAATTGTGGAAGAAGTAAAAGGGGGAAGGAAAGAGCATTCTTTTTTCTGTTTCCTTGCTGCCATGACGTGAGTTGCTTTGCTCTGCTATGTCTTCTCTTCCATGATGGATTGAAACCTCTGAAATCATGAGCCAAAATAAATCCTTTCTGTTTTAAATTATTTAAATATTAAGTCACACAGAAAAAAATGTCTGACTAACACAAACTATAAGAAGCAGATAGTTTCTGGTGAACTGCAAAGAAGGCCTCTTTTTGTCATAACAACCAGAAAAGTTAGGAGCCACAAATTTGGAAAATAGAGTTTTAAAATTCAAAGATCACTGAATGTTTAGCAAGAACAGATCTGTTATACCAAAGACAGAGCCGTACTTGGGAAAATATTTGACCTAACACAGAATGGAAACATCTAGGTAGCTGTCCCAGAAGCTTTTGATTTTACAGACTTCTCCTAAAATTTGGGGATTTATTAAATGGTTCTGTTATCCAATTAAAATGCAGCAATCATCTAATATCAGAAAGTAATACAAAAAGATTTACCCCACAGAAGCTGTTGCTCATCAAAGATGTCTACTCTACTGGTTTCCAAGTCTACAAACTGAATAAAGACACAGCATCATCTGTTTACATGTTAACATACCTGAATTTTCATGACAGATGGTGGAGGATAGCATTAAAAGACTCATGGAAGCAAGCATTATGTATAGGTATTTCAGTCCCAAAAGTTCTGGAGAAATGACTGGTCTCAATGCTACAGGACCATACAACTTCTTGGCAAAAACACTTAGCAATGATTTCTCTAGGGCTTTTCCAGGGACCTATGGCTATTTTCTGCAAAACAGAATGCAGATGCATTTTGAGGACAGATGAAAATAGAGTATAATCTGAAAATTAATATCTGTAAAACTTATGGGTAATTTTTATAGTAATTTGGGTTCAGTTAATAGAGGTATGACTAAAGTTCAATTTAAAATTGGTCCACCGCATTCACTGACCCAGCTGGTGGAAATATCTTTGATATGTGAATGTATATTTAGCATTTATATACTTAGGAATCAGAGTAACGCTAGCATTTGAGTCTTTACCTGTGAAGCTGACAGCTTAGGAAGGCCAAATGGAAATTTCTAGAACTATCATTGCTCTTCCAGCTAAGACAGGGAAACACAAAACAAAATAAAACAAAAATACAGGTCACATTTTAGAGGGAATGGAAGAAAGAGTTACCACATGTAGGAACTAAAGGATGCAAAAGGATAATGCTTTCCAACATATCTGTATTTAAGTGTCCATTCTGATCCACGCAGAATTAAGATTCACCCAGAATTCCAGTGAATACCTATATACTAACTGCAGACTTAACTAAGCAGCAACTGCAATTGCAGCTGCTGTATCACAAGTGGTATATTGCCAAACAGATTTGTCAACCTCAGATGAAAGATATACAGCTATTGATTTAGTAAATATGTTCTTGTTATTCAGTTAGGAAAGAGAATCAGAAGCAGTTCTCTTGGACCAAACGAGAATATATGCTTAGAGTTTGCCTAGGGCTATGTTACCTCTATGATAGTCATAATAGAGCAAAAAGAGATTTGGACTGTCTAGACATTCAGCAGATTATTACGTCCATCTATTGTATCAGTGGTATTATGTTGAGCAGGAAGTATAAGCAAGAAGTAGCTCCTATCCTGAAGCCCTTGGGGGAACATGTATTCTCCTAGAAGACAAACCCTATATTAATTAAAGAACCCTAAAGGAAAGATTTAATTGTTGAAATAGTAAGAGGAATGGTAGGAAATTCCTTCCAAATTAAAGGTAAATTGCTGTTTAATCCCTCCTATAAAAAAGGAAGTATAACTGCTATTAAGCTCCATCAGTTTTGAAGAAAATACATGTTCACATCTCCAAATACTGTTTTCAGCCCACATACAAGGAGATAAGGAAGGCTGACAATTTTGAGTGGGGCACAGCTCTGTAGCAATACCCAGGTTGAATTATGAATGGAAAAGATGAACTAAAGAAGAGGCACTGAACTTCCAAGCGGAAGCAATGCTGAACCAGTTGATGCCAGTTGGTACAGAAGTAATAGCAGCTACACAATAAATGACAAGTGTTTAAAAAGCAAAGCTATGATGACAAAAACAAAAGCATCTACTCCTACTCAAAGCATGAACTCCTACTTACATAGACAAGCTTACTACTGACACCACTACTGAGAATGCCCCAAATATTGACAACAGAGATCAATGTTACCAGCAGTATGGTATTATTCCTTGAGCAGATTAAGTGGCCATAATACCAAATTGACTGTACGGGGTTCTTTTAAGGATAATGTGACTTGTTTTCTGAAGAAAGGTTACAATTTTAAGTGTTTTTCCCCCCCTGGTTCTCAGGCAGTACCACTATCCAAGTGCGTACAGAATGTCTAACATATAGCCATGCAATCCATAAACAGCCTCTGACTATGGAATTCACTGTTTATAATACATCATGCATCACTTAGCTGCTGCTAACATGATAGAAAATCTTGGTGGAAGAGAATCTAAAGCTTCATCTCAGAGGCAATATCCAGCAAGAATGAGGTACAATCTTCCAGAATGTTTTATATGCATTGAATCAGAGACATATATATGGCTAAAGGCCAGGTAAGCTGTCAAACATCCTACAATGGACAGGACCTCTAAAACAAAGAGTTATTAGTCCCAAATGTCAAAACTGCCAAGGTTGAGAAAATCTGCACTAAAAATATGAGTAAAATAAGATCATTGGTCATAAGATCTTTGTTTCATAGGTCAGAGTAAAAATTTAGGATCATGTTACCCTATTTCATGTTTCTTCCTTTGTAGTTGAACTACTTTTTGCACCATTCATTTTACCTTGAACTTAAAAAACAGTAATTTGGGAGCAGTCTCTAATATTCTAGGAGATAACATCAGAGTTTCTGTATCTTTTCAGAATAAATAAAGTCTGTCATGGTAACTCACCACTACAAATTCAATAGAAAAAGAAAAGTAGAATTCTAAATGGAAAACTTATAAAAATGTGAAAAAGAACTTTCCCTTGATGAATAAACTATTGTCTGACATTCATTTTCATGAGTGCAAACAATGAAACACTCCCTTAATTTTTAAAGTAAATTAAACACAGGATTATGAAGTCAGAGATGGAAAGATTAAAGACTTTTTTTTCATAAGATATATAGCATTTTCTTCTAAATGCTGTATGTGTTAGCACTATCATTTTGTATTTTTTGCTATGGAAAAGCAGTGAGATGGGGGAATAAAGGAACAAATAATAAAAATAAATGTCAAAATCCTATTATTTAACACATTCGACCCTGCTTTGGTAAACATTTCCTTTTTCTTCATTAGTATTAAGCAATTAGTAAATACATAGTAGGAAACAGAATTGTTAAAAATGATTAGTAATTTTGCATATGTTTTGAATATATCCAACATTTCCAGCAAATATCTTGTTCTTGTTCAATATGTTAAATTTACTGTACCAAGACAGCAGTATTTGAAATGTAAAATACAGTTCTGAGTCTTAGTTGTAGCATGTGAAATAATAAAGTTTAACTTCACAGGGATTGTGTCTAAAAGCATACAGTTTTTTTAAATTTGAATTTGCAAGTAACTTAATTGATAGTAAATGCATTTTTCCAACAAAGAGTTTTATCTTTTTTATTTTTTTTATTAAATTGAAAGAGATAATGGTCATGTCAAGGGAGACGTATTAAATTTAGTTCACAGGAAAAGAGGAGATAAGATTTGTATTTTAAAATATTTATTTAAAAATGAACAGTGAAACACAAATTAAAGTTAGAGTTGTTGAAGGGATGATAGCATATCATTAATAATGATGCTGACAGAGATAATCTATCAATCACTTTTCTAATGTCTAGTTAATAGAAAAAGTATTAAAAATAAATACTAGTAATTAGGCTGGTTCTTGATTTTGCAACTTAACATTTTGTTATCAAATATGTGAAGCAAACTTAAAAAATTAATACAAATTATCATTTCCATTAAACATGGAAAAATAATTGCAGTTACAGCATACAAGTTCCAGAGAATGTAATTTCTTAAATGTCATAGAGGATCTGAGACACACTGGTAACATTCATTAGCACTGCATATTTTCATAAGAGATGAAAATTTCATTTTTTAAAATGACCATTTTCTAATTTCTTATTTGTTTTTTATCTATTTTGTTTTTATAATTGTGGAAAATTGGTTCTGAGTGAAGACACATTTTTAAAATTCAGTGCTCATTTATTACACAGAGCAAAATAGATATTAACAAATAAAAATGAACTTAAAAAGAATCTAAGGGGGCATTCCAATTTAAAAATTTAGTAGGTACTGAATAGAAAAATTAAATTACAAATTAAAATTCAGCTGGAAATCAGTTTTTCAGTGTAGCACTCAGCTTTTTCTATGCCCTAAACGGCCTTGAAATCTTTCCAACAATTGCTTCAGTAGATCACAATTATCTCACCAATCTTAACTGAATTGCAAGAAGTTAATTGCACTGGGCTTCAGGTTACAGCTGGGTCCATGTCTTCCCATATCTCCTACTGAAGTAAGCAACTCTATGGATTCATTTTTCTCATGGCTGAAAAAGCCCAAGAGGCAAAACGGAAACTAGCATGCTATGACATACATGCATCCCATTGTCTAAAGCAGGTCACATAACAAGCTCACTATCAATAGGGTAGGCAAATATATTTAAATTTCAAAAAGTTTTCATATGGAAAATCAGGAGGCCAGAGATTGACCATATGTAATTCTACTACATATGGTTTTGAAGTCTTGGAAGAAATAATTTATTGCATGTGTGTCATATTTGTTTTCTCGTCTAGGTGACTGTCCTCAAAGATGACAGAGTAGACCAGGTTACTAGCTTCTTATGCCACTGTCTTTTCTATGTGCCTTTCTTGGTTCTCACAAAAGCAAAAGATTGTGTAAGGAGTTTTATGGCTAGGCTTGAAAATAGTGGACATGATGTGTTCCCACACTAAAGACACTGGTCATTATCTAGTTATATGATATCCAAATAACTGCAACAGTTGGTAAAACACGGTATATCTGCTACAATCCTCCTTTATGTTCACCAAATATACTTAACACTCCTTTCTACACATAAAAGGTGCATTTTTTCTCCCTAAATTGTCCAACACACAAAAAAATTTCATCCAGTTATCACATGCAGCTCAAAGTCCATTATTTGTAAATGATACTTGGCCCTATTCATGGTGTCCTGGAAACCTTTATGATCTTCTAGAAGTGTAAATGATCAAATTTCTTAACCATAAAGTAATCTGAGTGAGTACAGACACATAAAATCACAGAGTATGTGTAGAGACTAGAATAAATACTCCCATTTGCAAAGGAAAATAAGGAAACCTGTAGTCTTTGCTCTTTTGTAATACTTAAATGCTGTTGAGCTAGAACTATATCATTTCTACTCCCTAGTACTATGGGATTCCTTTGATTTCATTCTTAGTATGTCAGTCTGTTCTATCCTATCGGACAAATAGTCTTGACCATGGGTTTCTTAGCTTGCTATCCACCTTACTATATATGAAATAGTTTGGGGCATGTACTCTTGGAGATCTGGAGAGTTCTAGAAATACGTCTTTTGTTTGTGAAGAGTGAAATCCTAAGAGTCATTTTAAGTTCTAAAAAGTAACAACTATTTATGGTCTTGATCACCCTCAAAACTTAAAAATATTGTTGTGTCTGGATACTTAAGGAAGATGAGTGAGTAGTCCATCCCCCATGGACAGCACCATGAGCACTGAGAAGAAGTCATAAATCTGCATTTCTGCACCTTGAGGAGGACATACAGGGTCTCATAAATCTGCCACGGGGCTGGAAAACAAAATGCTCTCATGGTTGTTCCCTTCCCCCAATAAGAGGCAAACAGACCATCTCGTCTAAGAGAGCCCACGTGCAAATACATGACCAATAAAAAAACCCCCCACATAACGGATTCCCTAACGCAGTGTTAAAGCATCCATAAAAATCCCCAGCTTTACCTGTGTAGCTAGATACGATTTCCGGGCTCTGCTACTCCTCTTAGCCTTTCCTTTCTCTCTAATCCCACATTATGTATGCCCACTTTGGCTCATCATTCAGCTGCCTCACCAGCCAGTTCATGGCCTATGAAGGAAAGGACCCTTGACAACGGGACGCAACAGTACCAGATACATTTTGTTCAGGCATATTCCACACTTAAAGCTATTTACTTGACATAGTTACAAATCTACTTATATCTTTTCACTTTCCTACTTTCCTGTCTCAATTTAATGGTGTCTATATTGAAAATTTCATGTTTAAATGGAAAGACTGTTCTAATTCTGATATGTGCACTGTAACTCTATTCACCTTAAAAGATTACCAAGATTTTGCCAAAGCAATATCTTGTAAAATTACTTATTGTTTGTGATTTAGAAGCTAGTGACTTTTCCAGTAGAATAAAGGCTCAAACTCTGTTCTCTTTCTACTGTTTTGTTCATAAACTTTTCAATTAATCCTTAAACTCATCCTTTCTTGTGATTCCTACCTACTTAAACAAGGAAAACTGAAACAAGAAACTGTGCTAAAATTATGGTTTTCAGTTTGTTTCTCTAAGCTCACATACTTAAAAAGTCAACAACCTCCTCTCAGTGGTGTTGAAGATAATCAAGCATTTTGCAACTGCACAATGAAATTCATCGGCTTTCTAACTTCCAACTTCAATTTCACCCTTACTCAATACTTGATTTTTATACTTGCAAACTTCCTTTACCTAATTTAAGATAAACAATTTAGATTACTACGTTCTCTAATTAGCTAGCTTACACTTTGATGAATCAACACACAACCTAATGGCCCAACTAATTTTTACCTGTTCAAATTCCAATGTATAACAAAGATTCTCTTAGAGGTTTTCTTCCAAAATTGTCTCAAAAATTTAGGGTACTTTTACTTGTCACATCACTACCTAAAACATAACTCCCATGATCATGGGGTAGGAGAGACCGTGGAGAAACACAGAGCAAACGTTTTGCTTTGGCATAGAAAACTTCATCTATATTGCATTAGCCAATACCCAGATATATGGCCCAAACACTAATAAAATCATTTAGAGTAGGGCTGGGAAATATGGTCCTTTCTTTGGTGTAGAAAAATGAAATGCATTTCACCAGAATCTTGACAGTTTGGGAGCATATAAATGTACTCAAAATTCTAATGGTGCATAATTTGAAGCTCGTGATAATAAAAAATTATCAACAGCTATTCTAAAACAATATACACATTGTTAAATAAACCTATATTATTAGGTTTCTCATGATTGTTGAAAGTAATTGATAATTCATATTATTTAGAGAAATATCAGAATGTACATATATATAGTTTTTATACAAATTAGAAAAAATATTTTTACATCTTACATGGCATTATGCAATTTGAATTTTACAAAATTTTAGTGAAAAAAAGAAAAAAAATTATATATAATATAATGCTTATGATCCATGGGTCAATTTAATAGCAGTTTCCAGGTCAGAACTCCAAGAACAA
This sequence comes from Castor canadensis, assembly GCF_047511655.1. NCBI lineage: Eukaryota > Metazoa > Chordata > Mammalia > Rodentia > Castoridae > Castor > Castor canadensis. Next base: position 60,829,724 of record NC_133398.1, read on the forward strand.
TAGATTTAATCATTTTAAAAATAAATTTAAGTGAACTCAATTTCTTATGGCTATTGTTTCCAAACTAGACAAAAAATTTAGCATCAATAAGAAAATGAAAACTATCCTAGCAATCAGTATGATATAGTCATATTATTTTCATTGAATATTCATGTCTACTCTTTAGTATAAAGAGAAATATGCTAGGAGAAATGATAATTTAACCAATTACTATACAATACTTTACATGTAAGCAAAACACTGTAATTAATGGCAGGTCAAGCACAGATTAGTTTTAGAATGTCTATGGAAATGATCAGAAATCTGAAATTCTTCAGGCAGTATATTTAAAAGTACAGATTCACTTGTTTCTTCATTTTCCATTCATTTAAAAGGACATTGTTTCATGCGCAAATTTATAGTCAGACATTTACTACTGAATTCTAAAGCAAGAAAAGTGAGGAAGAAATGGAGAAAGTTAAAATCCCTTGGCTCATGTATATGTTTTTAACTTTTGTATTTACTACAAACAGAAAGGATCCTGTTGGAGTATAAAATGAAATCAAAGAATAAGGAATTTTTTTACATTTTGATACTGCAACCTCCTAGCTGTACAATGTTAAGCAAGTCACATAGTCTTTCATAAATATTGGTCTGTGAATGGTTTTGGGTAATAGCGGAAATAATAACTACTTTTTGTATATCACAGGCTGGTTCTCAGAAGCATATTAGGCAATGTATATAAAGGCAGTTTGAAACTAAATTGCTGAATAACTTTAAAGTATCATTATAATTTCTAAAATCACTTTAATGGATTATATTTCAGGTGAGGGATGCTTTTTGCTTCCAATTATTGTCAATGTTCTCACTTGTACCTCAGGCCATACAGATGGACATTGCTAAGCTTTTCTCTTCCCATGTTTTCTGTTTCTCCCAGTGCATTACTCTAATAATGTTATCTCTTTCCAACATGTAAAATGCATTCTAATCCTGCTATAGGAAGACAGCCAATATAAAGAGAAGGTACTAAAATTGTATCTAAAGATCAAGATGAAATGTATGAGTGATTTGTAGTACAGCTTGTCATCAAAAGCACTGAACAGGAGGGGAATACGTCAGATGCACAAGATCAATGCTAACACCACACTTAATACAGTTTAAGTGGGTAATCATGACATTCAGCATTGTCTTTTAAATTTTCCTAATGGAATAGAAAGGCAAACTCTAACAACAAGATATCTTTTACTCAATTAAGTTGTAAGTAAAAAGATTGCTGCAGCATTAACACTTTTCTCAAGTAACTTTGAAATGGTTGAATGTGATTGATGAAATGTGTCCCTTCTGTGTTTCTTATGTTCTTGTTTATTTGTTTTGATTAGAGAAATATAAGTTCAACTTAAGTTCATATTTTGAAATCAATAATAGTGATTATCATGGGATCTCTCTGAGTTTTGTAATAATTGACAAGGAGGTATTCAATAATTGATTAATTCAAGTAAGAAAAAATTCATATTAGCATGATTAATTTTAAAGCTATCCAGAAGTTGAAATACAAATGGTATATGAAAATGATAAAAAGTATGTAGAGTACATAATTAAAATGATCATGTCTTTATGGTCTCCAAATAGACCTAATTTCTTCTTAAAGGTTTAAAAATTATTTTATGTTTAGTGTGTGTATATTTAGTGGAAAATAACTATTGCAGAATATACCTGAAGATGATAATCACAGTTATTGATATATTTTTCCTGTTTTAAGACTGCATATAACAGAGACATGAAAAGTAAATATATATATATTTACACACACACACATATATATATAGTTTATTGATTCTTGTCTATACAGCAAAGTAGTTTAATTACCACTATTATATTGATAAATTGAAGTTACTTTCATTACCCTTGACAAATGTTTATAAATTCACATTATATTTTTCAAAACTGTAATACTGTTTCTCATTACCTTTAGTGGTCATGTATCTCTAGTGCATGTGTAACGTAGCACAGCCACACATATTTGTACTCTCAATAAAACCACAAAGAGAAGGAGGTTGACATTCAAAGCTATTTTTCTGCTTATACTGGCCACTGCTGTCATATTTGAAAGACAGCTCTTGTGTGAAGAGAGGTGATAGGCCCAATAGAAAAGTTGTATGACTGCATTTTCCTTAACAACTAAATGACAGGTACAGTGGTAGCAGCCACATTTAAATCAATCATACAAAATCTAACAGACATTCTTCTAGCTGCGAGAAAAACAACTACTAAAAATCTGAAATAAAAGAAAGCAAAAATATCACATGCTTGGAATAAGAAAAGACAAGACACACATAACACACTACTACTATAGAGTGAATTATCTACATATTAATGATTTTCCTTTCTTAGTTTCTGTCAATACCAAATCTCCTCTCTGTGTCTTCAGTCTACATAGAGAAATGATAATAGCTGTATTACTGCTCATGTTCAGTGTCCTTCAGCAGGCAGTCTGTTCTATGAACCTAAGACTTACCATATTTCTAATTTGCTATCTTGTTTTTCACTGGTGTTTTTATGAAACATGAAAGAAACTCATGAATTAACAAGAATAATATATAAATACCATTCTCATTTGTCCTGCACCTTGTATACACAGCATCACTTACAAAATTATTTAGATTGCCCAGTACAAAGGCCTAGAGCCCTGGGAAAAAGTCTACTTGGAAACCTTGAACCAATTATTTAACATCTCAAAGCCTGAGGTAGAGATCACAATCATGAATAAAATCTTTGTGAAAGTATTAATAAGATCAGAGATTCTGTTCATAAAGTATTTCTTTTATTGCTTTGTACACCAGAGGTATTCAGTGAAAACTGGCTGTTGTTATTGAAAGGACACATCACATATTGACAACCCAGGTTTAATGGTGATATTTTAAAACTTAAAATATGTTTAAGCTTAGGAGAAGACATCATTTTTTGTTTGAGTGCCTGTAGAGCACCACACACTTTGCAGAGCAGAATTAGAGACTGTCCTTGACTTACTGCTTACTAAGACGTACTTGCCTCATGCTATTTATTTCCCAAGCATGACACAGACCCTAGATAAAGCGTGTATGGAACAATATTTAAAAATAAAATATAACATTGATTTTGATATTTTTCTGTGTTATGATGTTAGTTTACAAAATATATCAATGATCATCTGAAATTTTTGATATATTTTTGATTTTTCAAAGTGGAATGAGATACTTAGCAGTGTATGGCATTCTTGTCCATATCTATATTAGTAGATTGAAAATCTGCCTATAACCAAATACATGGAGAACTACTATATGCCACGCATTGTTCTAAGGCTGTCACATATTTTATTTCATTTTCATGATTCTCTGAATTTTTTCTTATATATTTAGCATTGGGTTCTACGAATTATGAATTCCAATTCTGTAAGGATATAGTCTAAGTCCTTTTAGTTGTTCCTATATTTGTAATATTCATCAATATATTGTCTAATTCTACAACATAGAAATGAAGTTATTTTTGGTACCAACCTTCTTTCATCTCATTTACCATACTAGGTAATTGATGAATTACTAGTCATCATATCCTGTAGCTATCAGTCCAGATATCTTAACATCAATACTCTTCTTTCAGTCCTGCAATTTTGTCCAGTGTAGCCTGCCATAAAAGCTTTCTAACTGACATCCAATCCTAGATCCTTTCTGCCTTCAACTGCCTGAATGTGATTGTTACAATTATCTCCCTGGAGAAACATGTGCATGTTACATAATTGCTTTAAAGCTTCTGGTCACTACTTAGCAAGGCTTCCTTGTCTTTTCAAACAAGCATCTTTCTTCACCTTGAATCTCAAGGTGTGTGGCCACTCACCACACCAACACCCTACTCCAAGCTTCGGTACACACAACACATATAACCACACCCACTGTTCCTGCAACATTGAGTCTGTAATAACTTCCCCAAATCAATATATATTCATGTCTGTGTACATTATTTGGACTACCCTCAAAATTTTTTGTAGGATTTCTGTGTTTCAATCCATTGTAGATTGGATTCCCTGTTATTTCCCAACTAATATTTATTTATAGGGTATTTGCTGGACATATTTTTAGACACAATGCATGAAGTAGTATTTATAGTATTTGTCAGAGGAAAAGGTAAACAATGATATTATTAAACACACCCCTGAGAGAAAAGCAAGTAGATATTCTGAAAAAGAAAGGCAGGTAATAGAATAGTATTGAATAAGATCTTTCAATACTATTCTTTTTTTTTCTTTTTTCTTTTATTATTCATATGTGCATACAAGGCTTGGTTCATTTCTCCCCCCTGCCCCCACCCCCTCCCTTACCACCCACTCCACCCCCTCCCGCTCCCCCCCCCAATACCCAGCAGAAACTATTTTGCCCTTATCTCTAATTTTGTTGTAGAGATAGTATAAGCAATAATAGGAAGGAACAAGGGGTTTTTTCTGGTTGAGATAAGGATAGCTATACAGGGCATTGACTCACAGTGATTTTACTAGTGATGGGGAAGCACAAGCTTTGCCAAAACAGACCTTCTTAGTTGAGAGTAGTTCTGGAGAAAGATTCATCTTACCAGAAAGGAGAATGTGGTTCTTAGTCATGAAAAAAGTTCTAGATGGCTCATCACAGCACACACTGGTCCTCCATGGTAGAATTTTTCATCACACAGCTGCATCCCAGAGTGTTTGCTAGGAGCCTCTCTCTAGCATGTTCCTGTCATATTTGGATCTCTAATTCATGCTGTGAGCTCTCCCATGAATGCCATCACCAGGCATAGCAGTTTACAGCAATGATGGTATCTTGAAAGCTCTTAAGAGAATAGATGGATCCACCTAATAGCAATTGGATTTGACCAAAGTAAAATAAGTAATGTCTGAAACAACAATATTTGGTATTCCATGATGCCTTGTAAACCAGGTAGAAGAGTTTTGCTATGCTAAAGCAGTAGTTTAATGAATATGCTGCTTGGTTATATTTTCTTCCTAGGAGTTAAAGAGATTATGCCAAAAACACATTTGCTATGTAAAGAAATCTATTTCTATAATGAAAAAATCAGTTTCAGGAGCACAATTAAAACTCAGAAAGAGGAAGACCTGACCAAACTACAAATTTGGGAGAGAGGGTGATAGGAAACTCATCATTTGAAGATTGACTATGGAGAGCTATAATGAGATATGAAACAGAGGGAGAAATTTTTAGAAGATATTTGGAATTAACTGGGCCCACAGTGATAAATCAAACACAGTTAATAAACAACTGTGGTGATGGAAATAAATCTTCAAGTAGCTACTTGAGCGATTATTTTAGTATAACAAATGGATGTTTCAATTGGTGTAAAGGACCATCAGTACTCCCTGAGGAAAAGTGTTAAGTGGCAAGCCCTTCAGAGTCCATGAAACACTGTAGGCTCATGATCAACACTTGTTTGGCTATCTCCTTTCCTTAAAGGTAGAGGCTTTGTCTTAATTTTTTTTTCATTGTTGTGTTGGGTGAGGGTACATTGTGGCATTTACAAAAGCTCTTACACTATATCAAATACATCATACTTGAATTCACTGCCTCCACTATTCTCCTTCATCACATCCTACCCTCATTCCTGTATAGTTTTGGAAGATATTATTTTTCCATTTACATACATGTATATACAGTATTTGCACCATATTCACTCTCCCATGCCTTTTCCTCATCTCCTCCACCCTCCCACTAGTACCCCTCCCAGTTCCATTCTCCTGTTCTCCAATTTTGGAAAAGAAAAATGATATTTTGTTTAAGACAGCTACACAGGAAGTTTCATTGTGACATTTCCATGTATATATATATTATAACCCAAACTGGTTCATCTCCTCTATTTTTTTTTTTCTACCTTGTTCCCCTTTATGATGGTTTCAGCAGGTGTAAAAATTCTGTATTCATTCTTTTTTTAAATTCATATGTGCATACAATGTTTGGGTCATTTCTCCAATACATTCGTTCTTGTTTAGAGTTTATCAAATGTATTCACCTTCTTAACATCCTTCTTTTACACTCCCCTTCTTTTATGTGACCTCCCCTTGGTGTGACTTGCTTTTCATATTGCTGTATTTGTATTAGGTATATATTCCACATATAAGAGAAAACATGTTTAAAGCCATCTTGTGCATTATTTCAAAGACTTGGGCTGAAGTCCATATATTTATGATATTTAGGGATATTCTACTTGCCACATTGTGCCTTTCACCAGAGGCCAGTCATATGCATGACTAAGTCTGGGACTTCAAAAAGTGAAAAACAGTTTTATGTCTTTTCTTCCTGTACACAAAATTCATTGTTTTTTTATTTTTCTTTGTCTTTGTTCCTCAATAACCATACAGTAAATGTGGTCATTTTGGTGAAATTATTATATAAAGTTTATACTTATAATGCACATGTATAGTATAAATAGATGATATATAGATAATAGGAACACACCATCTGTTTCACAATTAATAAATAAAACTAGTTGCTATTCAATTAAATAATATTTGATATCTATATCTTACAAAAACTTTCCCCAGAAAATATTCTAGAGAAGGTTGTATAAACCATAAGAATGTTGAGGACAACAAACCATTAGCAGTAGTGGATGGAAGAATGAAATATATGTTATGGTTGAGGTACAATTAATGTGCTGTGAGAGCAAAGAGGTAGGAATGATTGCTTTTGACCTAAGGGAGATAACAAGATGCAGCACTTTTCAGACCTTTTGAGTGTCCTTAGTCACTAGTTAATTGACTTCTGAATGTAAATCTGTGTTAGCAGCAGTTAGTTGTGTGTGTCTTCCATCTGTGCATTTTGGGATCCAGTTCTGTTAGGATGATCATATACTTTGAAGACTCAGGAATGCCTATTTTATAATGAGTGAAAGTTGACTGAAAGGACACAGAACAATGTGACACACGAGCTCAGTATTAAATGTGGCCTGGAGTCCAGCAATGAGAAATGTGATAGGAAATAACTGGAGAAAGCAACTAAGGTCACAATAATGATTCTGAGGAAGTAGACTGGAAAGAAAATCTGTAAAAATAAGATTCCACTCAATCATGATAGAACTAGTATGATATAGCAATGAGAGAGACAAGATCAAGGATAATGACTACTTGAAACTGTTTCAAGATATCTGAATCAAAGCAACAAGAAAAGAACACTATATGTGGTGCCAAAATTCAACCAGAATTTAGAGATTGCATCTAGGAATTGACAGCAAAGCTGGAAACTGAGAAAATTTATTTTATATAATGATAAAGCAATCTGAAATTTAGAAGTCAAAAACACGGTTTTCAAGGTTGCAAAATAACACACATTATATTGATACACAAAGGAAATGCAGAGTCTATGAATTTTCCAAAATTGTTCCACTTTCCCTAATTCTGACTGATAGAGAGGAGGAAAAGAAAATAAAGATTACTGTTCTTTGGTAATCTCAATACAATCTAAAAACTAATTATTTTTTACTTTAAAAAGTGTATCTCCTTAGATTATTTAAGTGCATCAGTATTCACATATGCTAAGACTCCATTTGTGGGTACAAAAATAGAGATATGGCTTATGATATGACCTTCTGACACTAGGAAAGGAGCCTGTCAACTACTTTATATTGTGTCCTGATTTCAATGCTAAAGAATGTTTTACCTGAACTGGTACTTTGCTTAATTCTGTTGGCAATAGCTGATACTTCTGTGGCAGATGATTTCTTAATCCTTCTTTATGACAAAAATGTCTAAGGCCTGACCCTGTGGAAGTGAACTTTTTATTTTATGTGCCTTCTCCTGAGAGCTCATGGCCTAAGTGCTCTGAAAGAAGCATCTACTGTGATATTACCTTGTGCTCAGTCACAGGGTACCATTATGATTCCCACCCACATCAAAGACACATGGGGGCAGAAAGCATTTAAAAATACAGTCTAGACTTCTCTTCACATGACTATACTGCTTCAATGTGAACACAAGGATATTAATTGGAGAAATCCAATCCCTGACTCCCAAAGTGGTGACTGGACAAAATCCCACACTGAGTAGACCTCAAATGCAAACTAAACTGTATTTCTCCAATCATTGTAAGCTTTGTGATTCTGGGGTTGGAAAATTAGAACACATGGATGCCTTGATTTAGTCTTCTTCAAACTTCTTACATCTATTCTTTTTTCTTTTAAATTCCTATAAAATCAGAAGTGATGGGATTTTCATTTACTTTTCTTACTTGTCTTATTGGAAATTATAAGCTCCCAGACCCAGACAGTAATATTTTCAAAGGAAAAATGGAAAGAAAGTTTATTACCTCATAACAAGGCCTGGTTTTAAAGTCTGTAGATGTCAACATTTTATTTTGAAAATAAATTTATAAATATCATCTCTTTTACTTTGTATTAAATGTTATAAGCACAGATACCATAGGGCTTTTGATTTGTACTTCCTTGCCCTAAGTGAATTCAACCTGCTCATTTCTATTTAAGTTACACAAGGTGTAAGACTGGAGGCTAGGATTTCTTAATTGAGACATTCTGTTTAGTAACACTATTTCTGTCTTTCTTTTGAAATTGAAGTTATTGAATATCTTTAGGTTACACTATAAAGGCTGATTTATCCAGAATAATAACTGGGAATTGTGCCTCTAAATTACTAACCATAATAAAATGAAAAGTAATTCTCTGTTCAGATATCTTTGTGTTTTAAATACATCATACTGTGAAAAACTAATTTGAAGGTAAATTTATTTGATAAATACAAATAAAGATACTATATTAAAATTATACCTTAACTTATTTAAATATTGATAGAGAAAATAAATAAGGAGCTTTTTTCTACGTATAGTACTTTTATAGTTAAATATAAGAGGCATTACAATGGCTAGCAAGTCAATATATAAAGCTGATCATTGTTTACTGGCCATTAAACCAAAATGACAGAATGCCATTTATATATTTATTTTTTATATTTATTTATTGCTTTAGTAAGTTTTTAGATAGGGTCTCATATTTTTGCTCAGGGCCAGCCTCAGACTGCAATCTTCCTACCTCCAGCCTCCTCTGTACATGCTGAACTTGTTTGCTAAGATGGAGTCCTCCTAACTTTTTTGTGTGGGCTGACCCTGAACAGCGATCTTCCTGATCACCACTCCTTAGTGGTGCCTAGCTTCAAAATGCATTTTTTAACTTTCTTTCATCCTATATACAATGAGTTTTCTTTTATAAAGTTTTATTTAAATTTTTAAATTTGTTTAGGTAACACAGATTCCCCAAGCATGAACTTTAGAAAAATTTGCCTTTTTCACCTTTTTGACATAAGCTCAGAATTTATTATCAAAACAATTCATTTACTCTTGGACATAGCAAAACATATTTATATTACACAGGATCCTTTCCTAAAGAAAAAACAATGTTTTCATTTTAGAATTGTTTTAGATTTACACAAAAATTGCAACAATGGTACAAAGTTCCTATATATTTCATACCCAGTGTCTCCAGCTGTTAACATATTCTATTTATATTATATATATTTATTTATTATAAAGAAAGAAGCAAAATATACAGCTAATGAACCAACAAACACTTGATTCTATGTTGCAGACTATGAACTCAAAAAAGTAGTTAACACTGGAAGCTGTAATTAGAACCATAGTAGCTATGTTAATCAATTGATTCAGGGGTAATAGAAGCTTTAGGCAGGATTGAAACCACATCTCAAACATTGTCATCAAGACACCTTTCGTAATTTCCTAAAAAAAAAAAAAAAGACACTTGTCATAATTTAGCTCTGTATTCCTTTTGTTAGCATCATTAGATGGAAATTTCCAACATAGTAGAAAGATAGCCATAGAAACTTCAGGCCCACATCTATATTCCCAAATCTTCTATTTACTGTACCCCACAAATGTTCATGTTCATTTTTCACTACACTTATGTCTTGTGACCCTCCCTGAGTCAATCACAATGTGAAACTAAACTCATGGATTGGCTAGACAAAAATCGCATCCTAGCCCTGGAATCATGAATCAGATTAGCTATTCCAAACAATTAGCCCATTTATGGGAAAAATATTTCCCTTGAGTGAATTAAGTTTCTAATAGAAAAAGAATAGACATTGCATACCAATAAACTAAAGTATCTAACTTCTGTTATAATGTGCATCTAGGTTGGGATCTTAACCTTGAATAAGTATACCAGTTTATAAAAATGTCTAGCCTGAATTGCATCTAAAAGAATTTATGCTTGAGGGTATATATTTCAGTTTTTGTGAAAATGATAAGAAAAAGATTTTCTTTTCTTTCAATTGGTTATCTTGCAAATTGGCTATCTCTATTTTTCAATAAAAACAAAAAACCCAAACTACTCTCCATACCTATGGAGAACTTCCTTCACACTTTATGACATAAAATGTTCTAAGTCTTCTTATCCATATTTTCTCTGATACTTAATAAGCACAGTGTTTTATAAAACTATTAAGAAAGAACTAGGGATTTCTCACATTTTAATTTGGACTATCAGATTATTTCTTCATGAAACTAGTAATAAATGTTAATATTTATTATGAGGTCCAAGCATTGTGAAAAATATTTATAAACATGTTACCCTAAAATTCTGAGAGCAATAAATTGAGAACCATCATTCCAATACTATGGAGGAAGGAACTGAATCACAAAAGCAAAGTAAATTCCACAAGATCATGCAGCTAATAAGTAATTTTATATGCTGTCACTTCTGTTTCCCTTTAGATCTTTGCTTCATCTATTGCAAAAGCCTCTGGCCAGTGCTTGTTCTCTTAGGTAATGCATAGGTATCTCCTTTGTGTAAATTCTGACAAAATTCAAGCATGGAACCAGTACACAGCATTTTCCCTTTCTCAATCCCTCAGTGCCTCCATCCAAACATCCTAGAAGCAAGAAGGAATTATAATCTGAAGGTGAATCTTTAATCAATGAGAAAAGCAGCCAGATGACAAGATTTTCTTCCTTTTTTTCTCCCAACCAGGACCTGTCCTGAAAAGCACTCACTAGTAAGGAGAGATGTTCTGGTGTGATAGAGCAATCAGTCACACTGATACAATATAGTGGTCAGCTTTGGAGTGCACTCCTGTGTGCACTCCCTTTCTTCCCAACTTCATTTGCCTTTGCTCTCATCCCTGCTTCCCAGAATCATGTACTTGACATCAACACAAAGCCTTTTTGTTCAGGCTCCTTTTTAAAGAAACTAAATATAAAACAGGTGTTAGCAGGAATTCAGGAATAATTTTAGAGGCAGACCTTTAGGGTGATTCATTAAAAATTTTTTTTCAAGACAGAATTTCACTATGTTGTCCAAGCTGACCTCCAACTCACTATCTTCCTGCCTCCACCATCTAAGTACAGATGTTTACTACTATACCCAACATTAGGGTGATTTCTTAAAGCTTCATTATTGACAAGTCTCACAGCAATGAGAATCCCTTTGCTGGTGTTAAGAAAGGATGGTAATAAGCTCTGGCATGCCATGACATCACAATTAAGAAAGTTTTCTTTACCTTGTTGTTTATTGGGGTAAGTTGCAAGAGAAAACAGACTTAGGATGTTCCCTGCTTACATATTTACATGAAATAAGGGCCATGATAATTAGAGGGACTGTGGATTGGGTTGGCTTTTGTTAGTGATAATAGAAGGTTTCAAGGAGAAAATCATAAGCTTAGCAAAGCCAATTGCCAGTTTGAGGTATTCCATGGAAGTCACAGGGCCTCTATGGCTTCATTTATGTAGAGCCTTGACCTGTATGGGTACACAGCACTCTGTAGAAAATTAGACCCAAGAGTTAATTGTAAATATGACAGTTCTGCAACAGAGACTGAATACGTTGCCTTGAGTGATCTACAGAATTGGGTTTGCACAATAAGAACCAGGGCATTTATGTGACCAGAACTTAAAATTTCAAGTCATATATTCCCCTGGTCAAAAGTAGAAAGAGTTGTTCTCCTTTGACAGAGGGAAACATTTTTCCCAGGTTAAAGCAATTCAAAGAACTCCCGGAGGTAGGTGCCACCCAAAAAGTAGCTTGTGTTTTTCAGGAGCTGGCCTGCCACTACTTATTTTTCAGGCTGATTATAAACCAAGAAAATTCAGTACTTCTTTCAGGAGAAAGCAATTTAATAAACCTTTGGAATAGGAAGAAGTGATTAATATGTGCAGGGTAGAAACTGGAATAATTTGGGTTGTGAATCTTAAAAGTATTAGGACAAGGCAGAGAAATATAAGGCTTGATAGATTAGGTCGAGTTTCCCAGAAAACATACTCAAATAGAGATTTGTGTTTTATTGAGGGGAGTAATCCTGGAAATAGCACCTGTTAAAGGTGAATGAGGCAGGAATGGGCAAAGGGAGAAACAAATCTGCTGTGATGTGTTTGAAGAATTCCCAGTCTATCTCTCAAGGAGTTCTAGAGTTGAATGAATAGTCAAGATAGTAAATGAAGTTACATGAAGGCCCTTTGAGCCCCTTTATACAAGTCTTTTAATCTGGACTAACTCATGGAGGGAGAAGAACTTGTTTCAGGTAGCTCCCTGTGCCCAGGGGCAAATATCAGAAATGTATTCCATTATTAGGAATCAATCTAACTCTGCTAAGAACAGGGTAAATCACACTTTAGCCCTGACTGAGGGGACCAGGTGACATACCATGGCAAACCAGAGTGTTTGCTGAAAATATACTGAGAGATCATTCTCTTCCCAGAGGCAATATGGAATGCATATGTAAGGGATGAGGAAGAAACAAATATCCTTAAGAAATTAATTGTTTTTTGTGTTCAGTGGAAAGGATTGACATAGGGAGATGCTTTCCTGAAATCATGTCTGTAGAATAAATAGGAATACTACAAGTATTAAATGGATTAGGATAGGTGAAGGTCATTAGTATTCAAAGACAAAATAGATCTACTAGGTAACATATATTGATTGGGAATAAGGGCACCCTGATACATAAATATCTGTGGTGATGGAAAATATATCATAGTGTTTTAGAAGCAACATGGCTTATGGGTAGACTGGTATATTGCTTAACCTAGCTGATAAAAAATAAATAAAATAAGACCTGTGAACTTATAACTGACATGAGCTATCAATATGAAAAATTATAGTTATCCACAAAAAATTCAGAATTATGTAAATAAAGAGACCTAGAAACCATTGATCAAAAGAGAATGCAGATACCATTTTGAATGGACTTTGTAAATTCGCTGCAAGATAATTAGGTAAATATTCCCCCAATCACTTCCAAAAGGAAAAGTTAGGTAAAGATTCTGATTGAATCAGAATTTCAGAGGAATTTCAGATTGAATTTCAGAGGAACTGAAATACCATCATAATTCACCAAATTTTGGATTAAGCCTCTCTCACAATGCTATTTATTAACACATCTATAGCACCACTTTACCTTACATTGCTTTATGATCTGTATACTGAGAGACATTGTGGCAGAAAGGGAAAAGCAGAAGCTCTTTCTATCCTGAAGAGTATAGAGGATGTAGTACCCTACCACAGAAGGAATTACAAAGATAAGCACAGCACCACCATTAAATACAGAAGGAATGCAGAACTAGTGGTTCAGATGGTAAATCCACTCACCACCTGGGGTGCTGAGAAAACTAGTAATTAAAAAAATATCTGCTTTGGTAGATAACCATGAACTCACAACATTTGCAGTAGTGTTGTAATTTTGGGGGGATGATATATTTATTGATGCACTTACACACTACCTCTGGCACTTGGTACAGTGAATTGAGTTGCAAACTGCATTCTTATTGCTGACAGTAAAGAATATCACACACGTGATGAGGGCAGCAGGAAACCTGTCTCAGGGCTCGGTCACCACTCATGTTCATATTGATGAACACCTTCAGGGACACCGGTCCTCTTGTTACTGTGCAAAACATGATATTGGTTTACTATGATGATATAGCATGCTAACTGGACTCTGACGATAAACTAACAATTGTTCTATATACCAGGAGAAGGCAACTTAATGCCATAGAGTAATGGAAAATTATGTTGAATATGAAAAAGTCTCCTATATCACTGATATTATAGGTAATCAAATTGACTAGAATATATTAAAATATTATTTACATGGTAAATAAAAATTTACTGATCATCACATTTCCTAATAACTGTTTGGTGGTCCTCTTTGGACTTCTTTAGGTAGCATTTAACATGCTTCAGAATACTTTTTCTTATCCAATTTTTGGGTTACTAAAGGAACTGTCAGTATTTACAGGCATGAGCAAAAATGTATTCTGTAGTGGGTCAGGACCATGACGCAAAGTGTGTGACACTGAAGATCTATTAGTGCTGAGGGTATCTATGGTATATTTAGAATGTTGTATTGAATTCTGGCAAACTTCTGCAAGAAAATTGTCATGTAGAATCCTAGGTTACAAAATAAGATCAAGCTTTCTGCAGCTAAGAAAAAAAAGTAATCTCTAATGTATTATTAGATCCTACTAGAGACAGAATGACTTCATGGCCACACTTATTTCTCCTAAATCATGCATTATTAAATCTTCTGAGTCACATGTAAGTGTAAAGCACTAACCCATTGCACAACATAAATGGCATGTATAATTTGGACTGAACAGATCCAGGGAACACAAAAAAATTTTATGGACTTGTAGCCCAGATTCCTATATCCCTTGTCTCTATTACATTGACATCTCTTCCTCAAGCTCATACTGTGGGCCTTGTATGAGATTTTCCCTCAAACAATTGGTCAAAAAGAAAAATAAAACTAAATTTGCTTCAGAAATAGATGGAATTCTAAAAGATTATGTTGTTATTGAAGGAGATTATGTGACTGATTTGACCTCTACCTCAATTCTTAGGGAAGCAGTAAGGACATCTTACAACCATGGACGTACATTTTTTTTATTAAGCAGCTTGATATTATCAGAGACCATCAGCAGACTTGAGGATTGGTCAGTCATACTCCTCTATGTTGCAATTGCAGATCACATCAACATTTGCTGCCTCTGGAACTGTTGTTGATTCCACACTGCTAGTTTTATCATAAGCCACTCTGTGAATTTCATCCAGCTTTATTAGGTGCACAGGTGCAACCCAACAGTGTCTCATCTCATGGATGTTCTGATCACTATTTGGGTCCTACTTTGGAGCACTCCTATTTCCTGATGAAAGATATGCTGTGAAATATTCAGGGCTCACACAAGCAGTCCCAGAAATGCAACTGAAATCATATCCCAGAAGGTGAGTTTTGATTAGTAAGAGATGAGAACTAAACAATAAGATTCTTCTATTTTCTGCCCCAGGAATAACAACTGAGATGTCTTATTTATTTTAAACTTTTTGGAAAAAACCTCACAAGTATGCATCATGTTTGACATTAATTGATGGCCACTTTAGTCAGGTGTTTGCACAATTTCCCTTACCTCCTTTTGTCCTTCATTTCCCTTTGGCTTCAGTCCTGTTTTGTAGGAAGGTAGTTCTGCCAAAATATTTCCTTCAGGCTCTGCTTTCCAGGCAACCCAGGCTGTGACAAAGGATATAGAAGTTGAGACCAGGCAGTCAGACCCTTAATCTGATTTTACCCACCATCTGTGAATACTTCATATGTCAATATCCTCACCTTCATTTGAACCCTGTGTCCTTGCTTAGTTTACATGAGTTCACCAGTTCATATTTTTTGTCTTTTATATATTTTTCTCAAAGATCATTATGTCTTTGAGAAATTGGATATTGCAGTCTTTAAAATCAGACTATTTTCTGCTAATTAAATGCTACTTATGAATTCTCTGTGGTAATTTTATTATGTACTATATATCCCATTAAGAATTACAGTGAAACCACCATATACATTCTACTTAAGATAAATTAATTGCAACCATGGTGTCTCAGTAAGACAGTCAAATTTAGTTCATTGTGACAACGGTAGGATTATAGCAGTAAAACACCTATAGGGTAACAACAGAACATCTTTAAAATTATTTTTGAATAAACGTAATTTCTAAATATTAGGATGAAAAAGAAGAGGAATCATAATGTAAATAAAAGTCAATATGTGCACCAAATTAATATGCACATTAGTTGTATCAATTGCTAAGAGAGACAAAAAGGGAATTGATGTAAGACATTTTAAATAAAATATATCAACAAAGAATATTTTTAAAATGGGCATCTGTTATAACACTGAAATATTTCTCACACATTTATCTTGTATGTTTGTTTGTACCAAATCAAGTTCTAAAACTTATTTGTGGCACATTAGGATAAAAATACTTGCACCCACATAAACACATACAAACAAAGATAATAAAAGACAAAAGCCAAATAGTTGTTCTAAGACTCCCAGCAATCAGAACAAAATGGAAAGTGTATTTCTTGTCATCTAGGGAAGGAAGCTATCAGAAGATAGAAAATATATTCATTTTCTTCTCAGACCATATGTTCAATAAAGAATATATGCTGTGAGATTTTATGCAAAGGACATTACACAAAACAAAATGAGGATTTTATGATCAGTTTACCACAGATACATGCTATTTTAAAATCAACTGAAGATATCTTCAAAATCTACCCATTACTTTATTACAATAGGAAAGTTATGTTTGCAATCATAATTCTCAAGAGAAGTTCTATAAGATATCTTTTCTTTATAGAAAATGAACCATTATTATTAAAATGTGTCTTCTAGCTCTGGCAGTGACCCTCATGTTGAATTTCACAGACTAGATAGAGAGATCCAGAGGAACCACAAAAGATGGAAGTGATCTGTCACACATTTCTGTATTTTTTGACTCCCTGTCTATTGGCTTTTTGTTTGTTTTCTTGGTTAGTTGGTTACTTTTATGGAAGGGATTTAGAAAATTATTTCCTTTGAATCAGAGTAGCAAAAATTGCTCAAACTTTTTGGTGAGGTACATATGGAATTAAACCTAGAATCAAACAATTAATGTTGATATAGTCATAGGTATATTACTGACCTTCTCTATGTGCTTGAACTTCTTCAAATTCAGAAATAACATATAACTCTATTATCATGTATGCATTAAATACCAAATATACTGCCTTACTATTCTCTCCTTGTACTTCCAAGATTCGTGACAATTAATGCTGTCAGCTGCTCAGAAATCAAGTTTAGTGCCACACCCCTTAAAATCTTAGAACTCGCATTAAAATAGGAGAAATTAATAAATAAAGAAGAAATAATGTATCAGTAATGGGTCAGTAAAATTTTAGACATAGCAGCTGTAATTATTTATAAGATTTTAAATGTTTGAGTGGTGATAAAATGACTAGGAATTGTTTTTCTGGATTAATCTTGCTGTGATTTACTGAAAGACTGACTTTGTCACTAACTTTAACCCCTCTTTTTACACATGCATATGTGAATTTAAACTGGAGTTACAGGCCAGATTTCAGTTCTTTTTTTCATCCTGTATCAATCTTATCTTGCATTTTTTTATTTTTGTGGTTTTCTTTACATTAGAATTTGGACAAATTTTCTTTACTAGGAGAACATAATGCCTAGCACAGTGTGGTTGAAAGGAGTACAGGATTGAAATCATATAAACCTATATCAAATCCCAGTTCCAGTATGTACCAACACTAAGAGCTAGAATGTTTTTTAACTTCCACAAACTTGAAAGTCTTTTTCACTTAAATGAAACTGAAACTAGCTGCTTTGTTGACTAGTTATGTTGGATTATAGTCATTTGGCACATATCATCTTCTTAACATATATCATTGGTCTCTATTATTATTAGGCATTCCTAAGTGGTTAATAAAAGCAGGAGGCAAGCATCATGCTTCATATTTAGGACAAGGTTCTTTATTTTTCTCCATTGTTCACTGAAAGTGACCTAGTTCCAATATAAAGAAAGTATAGTATTGTTAGTAACCAGGATACAATGTTTCACCACTGACTTCTTCCTTGCTTTGTTCTTTTCCTATAACCTGAAATATTGGTTTGACCTAGTGCTCATTCACAGGATCTCTCTCTCTACACCTGCATTTTAAACATCAGTTTTAGAAAGAAATAAAATAAGGATAGGAGAATCTTGCTGTGGAAATGATTGAATAAAGGAATAATGCAATAAGCATAGTAACTACAGAGGCATAACTGATGTAGAGCTAGAGATATCCACAGATATATATTAACAAGGGCATATATGTGTGTGTTCTTGTATTTTACAGTTTTAAGTATTAGTTTCTAATTTCTCCACAGTAATTTCTACAAAAAAAAATCTTTGCATCCTATCTGCTATAATAAGTTATAAGAATAATCAGCAAAGTACAACACAGCAATAAGGCTGTTATTATTTGATCAGATTTCTCTATTTGTTTGTAATTTGCGTTTAATTACATTTGCCCATGTTATGGAATTGAGAAATATGAAAAAATTTGATTCACAATTGTAGGATGTATTAGTTTTTTTATGTCCTGCAGAGCATAAAATATCATGCTGTTTAACAGAAGCAATATTTGTGTTCCTAGAAACATGGCCAAAGTTGAGCAAGTAAAAATTATGCCTGCCTTAAAAAGACAGCAAAGAAGTCTTGACAGCAGTTAGATGCTTCTCTTCCTATGCTCTTTAACCTTGTTTCCATTACTTTTCTAGGCATTAAAAACATTTCATGCATGATTATTTTAGTTCACTGCTTTTAAAAATAATTTTCAAAAACTTTATTTTTCTTTATGCACAAGAATGCAAGTCATAGCACTATTTTAAATTGATAGTTTCTTCTTTACCATTAAAGGGTCCTTCTATTGCATATGATAAATAGTGACTTATTTTAGTATTAAATTTTTAAATTGTATTTATATTTGGTTACCTTAGATTATTTTTTAAGAATGTAAATGAAAAAGTACCTTTTGCATTGCCATTAATAGTAAACCCAAAGAAGAATTTAGAAGAGTTTAAATATTATTTTCATACATTAAGTATTATTAAGTATCCCTGAAGCAGGAAGCCTAGCAACAGTACTGAGCTCTTAAAGAAAGAAGCTAGAGTTTATGAGAACATTACTATGTCTCATTGAGGACTCCATAACATGGCAGTCAGAATCAAATTCAGAATCATCTCTGGGGTAAGGAATGCTGCTTGGCTGGGAGACATTGCAAAGAGAATTCCAATTGCTGAGTTTTACTTTAAGCACTTTCCAGACATTGAATTCTAATAATTACTGAAGAGAAGTATGTAAGGATATAATATAAGTCATTTTACATGAAATAAACACTTAACATGAATGGTTCAATTGAAAATCCACTTAATTCATAGTGTAGAAAGCATAAGGTTAAAGAAGAATTTTTCAAAATTATAAATGTTATCTTCTTTTTATCCCGTGTTGCTTGAGATCTATTTATTGGTCCTGAGTAAAGGTCCTGAGATTACATGACACATGTACATCTCAAATTAATCATTAGGAGTTTGGAATTTCATTACCAGCGTCAATTGTGAGTACAGAAACTGCAATATCTCAGTGACCTAGATTTGGTTGAATACTCACTAAGTGAAATTTCTTTCCAGGAAATGAGATAGTGTTATAAAAATATTAATCTTGTGTTTTATGTTCTGATAGCTTTGCTTGTAACATATGGTTATGATATCAATACTTAATTTCTATCCTATCTGCATAAATGAGAATTCGTCTCACAAGTCTTATTCAATATGCCTGTTTTTAATGTACAAATATTTACTTAGGATTGTTTGACATGTAAATCACCTATGAGCAAATAGAAAGATTATCCAAATATTATATGTTCATTTGAGAGCTTACTATCAAATGTTTAAAGTAAACTGCTAATTTGATCTTCCAAAATAAAATTTTGAACAGAAAAAAGTAGAAGACAACATAGACAGTAGTTTAGAACATTTAAAATCACATTTTTTCAATATTTTAATTGTTTAATTTGATGAAATAAAAGTCTGTTATGTGGATTTTTTTCTCTGAACATTAACACAAAGCAGGTAAGACATGATATACAATGTTAGACACTTTGTCTGAAATTTCCTTCAACTCTTTTCTAAACATCCTTGATTTGTGTTGCTGCTGTTTTTTGTGTGTGTGTGTTGTATTGTTTTTGCACTACTGGGGATTGAACCCAGGGCCCCATACATGCTAGGGAAGGGCCCAACCACCTTAACCGTGCCCCCAGAATTTTATTTATAATTTGTTTTTGAGATAGTCTTGATAACTTTGGTAGAGGCTGGTCTGGAACTGGTGATCCTCCTGGCTTGCCTTCTGAGTAATGGGGATTATAGGTGTTCATCACTATGCCCAATGGGTATTTAATTTTCAACTTATGTACGTATTGGCAACATAAATTGTGTTAGTTATTTGTGCTGTTTAAGAAATTTTAAGTCTTTCTAGTAAGGAATACTCAGTTTAAGAAGCTGAACTTCTCCAGTCAGCACATTAATGCTGCACTTGCTGTGCCTTCTTGTTAGATCTGAGGAATGGATGCTTCTGAACTCCACAGTTATGTTCAGTGCATGGAATTGGCTCTCATTTTAAACTATAAGTAATAAACTAGCACCTTAGCATCTTCTTCATTGAGCCTCAGTTTTGTCATTTGTAACAATGAGAACTTTGGTACTCACCTTTAAAGTTATAAGCAAATGATCCTTTGCATAAGTAACTGTTAGATAGGCTAGGCTTTGGCTAAGCAACAGTAATACTAAATCCTGGAATGTCAGAAGTGTATAGCAATGGGATGTATTTCTCTTTAATTCAATATATCTATTGCCAGTTGGCCAAGGGCTCTTTTCTTACAAGTTTATAGAATGATAATAGAGACCTAAAGGGCCGAGTACCTAATGGCTTTCTATTGTCCTTAGAAAAACAAGCCTATGGTGTCTGCATCAACTAGAATGCTACAAGGTGAAGAATCACACTATAGCCTACACAGACATTTATTCACATGATTTTGGCAAGAGCAAATCATGTAACTATGCCTAAGTAAATACAGTGAGGATCACTAATCCTTATAAGAGCTGAGATGGTAATCGATAAGTATTTGGTGAAAAGTATTAGTGAGTATGTGTAAAATACTTTAATGACAACCCATAGTAACTAATAACAAACTCAGTTGTAGTAAAAGGTTTTCATTCATTTATTTTCTTAGTTGGTTCAAACTCCTATAGCACAATACCATAGACTGGATAGTTTATAAACAATGTAATTTTACTTCCCACAGTTCTGAAGCTTGAGAAGTACAAGATCAAGTGGATTTGGTATGCGGTGAAAGCTTTCTTTCTGATTCATAGATGACATCTTTTGACTGTGTTCTCACATTGTTCAGGGATGATCAAGGTTCTTCAGTATTCTTTTATCGGAGCATTAAACTCATTAATTAGGGTTTTTTTTTCCTCATGACCTAACTACTTCTCCAAGGTTCCACCATTTAATATCAACACTTTGAGTTTGGAATTTCAATAAATGAATTTTCTAGAGACACAGACATTGAGATCATAGCATCCATGAGTTACATTTCATTCAAAATGTGTTTGCCTAAAACACTGAGTTAGGTATTAGAAATATTTGGATGTGCATAATAAAACAAAATCAGAATTTGTGAACCTTACTAATATGTATGTGAGAGAGGTACTATCCTGCTTTAACTCCCTTCACAGATCATTTTACCACAATATTTTATTCAATTTACAACTTTCCCTGAAAAAGCATCATATGACTCTTTTCTCCAACACTTGCCATTGTTTCTGCTCTCAGCAATGTTCTTATCCATATTAAAAACCTTCTCAGAAAACTTATTTCTCTTTCTTACTTTGTTTCACTTTCCATTATTTTTCCTCTACCTGATTATTTGTGCTCACAGAATCACCTCAGACTTGTATCAGAGAAACCTTGCCACATCCTCTACCAACAAACTCTCATGGAGCCACACATTGTGCAATCATCAGTATAACTGCTCCGTGCCCCTTGTCTTTTTCTTTCTAACTCTCCTGACTCTTTCTGGATCCACTTAACTCAATTTCAAGCTCCCTCTACTTCTAGCATTTCACTGTTTTTCTTTTTTGAAATTTCTGTTGTGTTCAAAATGTTTTATTGGAAGTCTCATTTAGCATTCAATCTGAAATCTACCTCATTTATTAGTTCTCCACTCTAGTTTCCAGAACAAAGGGCACTTTGGGAGAAAAGTCATAGAATAAACTGAACAGGTATGCCTACTTCAAATAAAGGTTTATAGTCCCATCCAGTTTAGCATTTAATGAGTGTGTCTAATTTGCATTATTTTACAAAAAAATAGTTTATTGTCATGAATTCATTTTTTTCTTCTCCATGTCATTGCATATCATGATTTTTCTCCCTTTCCTTTATATTATTTTGTAAATCTTAGCTAATGAATTATGAACACCAAATTTTTTATCTGTAAATGTGACATCACTGTGCCAATGCCTATCATTCACTTTATTTTCTTCTTTAAATCCATACATTCTTAGAGTCAGAGAATTTTAAAACTTAAATATATCTTAAAGATTATATTTAGAATCTGGTTCAAATTTGCATTTTGCATATATCTGTCAATATAACCTCCCCCAACTTCTCACTAAAATACCCATAAAGGCTCAGAAGGAATTGGAAATTAGTATCATTGACAAGCATTATGTCTGACACATAATCTAGTACCAAAATCTGAATGACAGATGGATTGGAAATAGGAAAAAAACTGGCAACAGAAAAAAAATAACAAGGAGGCATCACCAAAATAAAAAATCTCAACAGATTTGAGCTTACCATATCTTCTGACCTCATTTCATTCAACAGAAACCATCTTAAAAAGTTTAAAATGTTCAACAAAAGTTGCAATTTATATCATTTCAAGTTCTTATCCTCACCAGAGATTTTGGTGTTGTTATTGTTTATAAGTATTAAATGAAAAAAATAAAAGTATCTGTTGCTGAGTAGGCACACATTGTTTATTAATATCCTGAAGTATGATACTACTGTACACAATAACTTTAACAATATTCTGGCATGAATGTAAGCATGTAGCTATATTTTCCAAATCCATATTTAAATAGCCACTGGACAGAAAGGAAATAAGTTTATCTTTCCTTACCTAGGGTCACAAAATAGTTGATATAGATATTTTTTGGTGACAAATAAGGGATCTTTGGAAGTGATTTCTGCTTGTTATATTAATATCAGTCCTATCTTATACTCTAGGTGCAGTCATACTCTTCTAAAAATAAAGGATGTTATTTTAAGAGGAATGTATTTTCAGAGGATTGAGTTTTGTCCCATGGTGAACATTTTCCATTATTTCTTTTCCAAATGGGATATTTGCTTTGCCTTTTTTTTGACATATCACAAAACAGATAAACCAATGTTTTCTGGGAGAAAAACTTTTCTTTTTTACACTAATCCTTCAGTAGCTATGAAAAAATAGGACCCAGAGCACCTCTTCTGTTGGAGTTGCAAGAAGTTGGTAAACAAAAAAGTACTTCAACTTTATTTACACAGTAGACCTTATTCCTTAGAGTTTAATGCAGATGATGAAACATTTTCTTCCTTCTTGTCAGTGACAGTTCTATGTCTTTTCAAAATAGGTCTAACAAGCCAGTGTGACATATTTTCATCTTCAAGTCACAATACTTACCAGAAACAACAAATAACTCCCTTAAATTACATTTACACTGAAGTCACAAGAAAAGTGTAATCTAACTATCAAAGGATGGATCACTAAAGTGCTCCAGTTACTGTCAACTTCCAGGTATAATCTGTCTTGACTAGATTTAGACAGCCAAAGCAGTGTTAAAAACAATAGTCAGTTACCCAGAGCTGCAAATTCAGACACCATCAGACAAGTGACTCTGAGCAGCAAAGCCTGCTTTACAAAGCTGATAAAACTAGTCTCTGCTAGAAACTTCAAAGTTAACTTTTAAAACTCTCAGATTGAAAGAGGAAGCATGTTGTAAATTCTTTGTGGACTCCTGTTGATCTACTTTAGTTATAGAAATCCAATACCTTTACATGAATTATGAAATACATAGCACTTCCCTGTAGGTTAAATTATGATAAACCATATAAATTTGCTGATACTTGATAACTTATTAACCTATTGAAAGTGTGATTTATATGGTTCATCCTAAAATGTGACTTCATAACAAACTCTGGGGCAATCCTCAAGATGCACAAAAGTGAAAATTCACCCAGACAGCCTTCTAGCTCATGGTAATGTGACAGTGAGGGAATAGAATGGTAGTCATATTATAACTTTAAATTGTTTTTTTCAAATGCCCATGATCTCTCTCCTAACCCCAGAACTCACTGTTTATTCTGCATGGAGGGCTCCCCATCACCCCATTTACTGACTCATTCATCCTACAGTTCTCAGATTAGAAGGCCTTATGGGAGGGAAGGCCTTCCTGACATCTCCACTAATACATTGTATACTGTGGCTTATCTTCTGTTCACAACCTGCTTCCCATCACCTTCACACCTGTGCTTGTGTAATGAATTGTTACAATGGGCTTGCTACTTGTCTTATAATCAACTGAAGTAAAGCTGTTGAAAAGAAATAGGGGCACTGAATTCCATGATTCGTGACACAAATCTAAGGCATTGGGATATTTGGTGTAGTTACTTAACAAAAATTCATTCTTGCCATCTAGAAGGGTTTGAGTTTCAATCTTCAGTCCAAAACTATAAAATATTACTAAATCATTTATATTAATCTATAAATAAATAATTTACATTATATTAATCTGTTTTATGTATATTAAATTATCCACATTATTTTAATGCTTATAAAAATATGGGAGTTTGTCATTCATTATCAATAGGGAACACATGTATTTAAACAAAGATTATAAATCCACCTTCACTTTCGAAACCCTGAAACTTAGAGTAATTTTTCCTCATTTATCACAGCTATTACATTTTCTTTCATAATTTAAAATAGTCATAAGGTACAATATACAAGTCCTGGGATGACTTAAGTTCCACCATGATATTCCATGTGAATATTACGTAGCTTTTGTACAGAGGAAAATATAAACGTGTTTAATGGAAGCATTTGGATGATATGAGTTTGGATTATGCTACCTTGTTTAATGTAGCAACAATGTCTTCACTGACTTTTAAACAATTTTCAGTGGATAGCTTAATTAGTAAAATGCAGTAAACCATACAGTAGAGAAACTAATTACTTAATTATCAAATGAAGTGACAACAATTTTCCCTAGAGTGAAAGCTCTGCCACTATAATTAGGTTATATGATATTTTGCCCTGAAGGAATATTTAAACACAAGACTAGCCAATGCCATTCACTCCATTTTTTCTATTTATAGCATGATGCTAAATTACTACCTTAATGTTAGTGCTAAGAAATCAATAAGAGAACACCAATGGCCTTCCTGAAGCTGAATTACATTTTACTTGTATATATTAATGCAAATATAGATCACAAAACAAAATAGTCTGCTAACTAATCATTTATAGTAAAACAGACTGATACAAAATTTTAAAACGTTTTGATTAAAAAACATTGAGGAAATTAGGTAGCATTTTAACAATTGATTATGCATTTTTATTTATACATCATCCTCTATAGAGTTCTATATGGATACACTTCAAAAATATCATGAACAATGGATTTGTATAAATAAAAATGGAATTGTAGAAGGTCATATATATTGTATAATCAATAAAATTACTTGCCATTTTCACAAATTGCTTCTTAAAATCTGATTAAGCCTCTTAAAATAATAGCGTGGAGGGAGGAGAGGGTGGGGAGGGGGCTAGGGGGAGAAATGACCCAAACAATGTATGCACATATGAATAAATGAATAATTTTAAAAAAGGATGATACATCTTGAAAAAAAAATAATAGATCCTCCTATATGTGAGTCTAATTAGATAAGAAAAGCTCCGCTCTACAAGTAATCTAAATAAACCATAAATGAAGATAAAAGGACCAACTACAGGTAACTTCCCTTGATGATCATCTTCTTGATTCTTGTCAGTAAGAAGATGATTGCTTTTCCAGTCATCATTACACTGTATCTACCACAAGAATCAGATGCTCGATATAATGAAATTGTTACCTTAATGGCATTTTGGCTGGTAGTCTATTCTTAAAGGACAATTTGAACACAAAAAGAACTATCCTTTTCTTTTGCATGGCTAGGGAAATTTGTATGTTTCTTTGTTTATGGACTCTAATTTGATAGCTAAGAAGAAACAAGCCAGCAAAACTTGAAGCACTTTTGAAATGGCATGCAGAAAAATTACCATTCATAAACTCATTATAAAATCCTTCTGAGAGAAAGTGCATAAATGTGAACATGAACGTACAAACATAAACACAAACATACAATTATGACTATAAAATAGATGGTTAAGTTTCTCTGTGTACTGAGAGTTTCTGTATGCAGTTGAAAAGAGAAAAACTCTGAGATATCCTAAAATGTAATAGCTAAAAGATGGAGGAGAAGAGATAGGGAAGCTAGTGTATTAAAAACTACAGGTCAAACAAGCAAAACTTGTTTCACATTCCTGAATATAAATTGAAATCTTGACTCAAACCCCATGCAGCTAAACCACTAGACGTAATCACATCCTGTTCACAACTCCAATCAATCCAGAAGTCATACCTACCTTCTTATGGAGTTCCCACATATCCCAAAGTTTTCCCTGCTTTGTGTCGTCTTGCAGCTCTTATCTATAGCCAAGGTCAACTCAGTGTAAACAATCTGTGCTACTCCCTCCAATTTTATTTTTGTTTTAAAAATGCT